>NW_019384602.1:643668-679198 GCF_000671375.1 Centruroides sculpturatus | reverse complement strand
TTATTAGAATAGGTTAGGTTAGGTTAGAACGTGCGTCCCCACTGTTTGCTTTCTTGGTACAAGTCGAGATACGTAGACTGTCATGGCGGCTGATCGCCGATTCCAGCAAAGACAAGAAAGCAAACAGTGGGGACGCACGTTCTAACCTAACCTAACCTATTCTAATAAATTATCATAATTATTACCATTTATATTATTAAAATAGGTTAGGTTAGGTTAGGTTAGAACGTGCGTCCCCACTGTTTGCTTTTGTTTGCTGGAATCAGCGCCGGCGCCATGACAGCCGCCGGCGTTCGCTCGCGTCGTCACGTAACACGTCGTCTCCAAAACGGTCCGGTTTCGAGGCTAAAACAGGAAGAGCCGCCATGATGGTCTACGACCCTGGACATTAACCGTTGATGGTAGAAGATGCCGTGGAAGAACAAACCTACCTTAAGCTATTATGAAGACAAATATATGCATATTCTACATCACTTGCTAAAAAATTGAATAATTAAATAATTTATGAATTAAAATCGTCTGTTTCTTTACAATATTATTCACAACTTCTTAATAAAATAAATCATAATTTTTACTCCAAACACAAAAAATGAAAACGTTTAAGCCGATCGTCTACTCCCGTTGCTAGACGTAACAAACGCCATTTTCAACCGCATAGAATTGCCGGATGGCGGCGCTCAACCGTCCGCCGTACACGTTTTGGGCTGGATTCGACGGCCGCAACATCTCTATTATTTTGTAAGAATTTTGTTTCAAACAACTTTGCACTGGGCCCCGCTTTTGTTCGGGCCGGCCCTGCGGGACATCATTCTGCTACGGAGACCTAAGATCAAATCCGGACGGCTTGAAAAAACCAGAAATTTTTCGGGTAGTGGTTAGCTTCCATTTTTGTTTTACTCATTTCGCCCTGTGGGTACTAAGAAGGCATTTTATCAAGTTCGCCATGGGTTCGGCCAGACCCACAATGCTGCAGTTGGATTAAGGTCGGGAACCGAATATCCGGGATAGACCATCCTGGAAAATTCCTGGGGATTTTCGACCTCCCGGATTCAATTCTGGATCCCCAAAGCGACAGGCTGATGCCACCCCGGGGAAAGGGAAAAGAGGAAGGTTTGTTTATTAGGTTATGACAACGCAACACTTGAACGATCTGCCTAGGGGGATGCCTTTCGGGAGGTCTTTTTAAGGGAAACTGGCCACTATTTAGGCGTTACAGACGTGGAGAAAACCCGGAAAACTTCACGTGGCCAGACCGTCCGGGCGAGGTGCGAATTCACAATCGGACTCGTGTTCAGTGTACGAAGGCCGCTTGGCCACTGATGGGCACTTTTTTAAAACTCTCCGCCCTGTGGGCTCTAATAGGGCCTCTTATAGCAGGCCCATTATGGATTCGGCCAGGCCCACAATGGGGCGACCGGGTGGTGACCCCGAAAAATTCCTTGACCCGTCCGGATTCGATCTCGAGTCCCCCAGAGCGGTAGGCTGCCAACGTGACCGCTCGACCATCCGGCCGACCCACTAAGGAGGGAGTAAAAAAATAACGGAAATTATGCTTACGTAATATTTGAGTGAAATTAATATTATTAGTTTATATAACATAATGAAAATTATATATATACAAAACTTCGCAACCTTGGCTTAATTAACAATTCGAAACAAAAATACTGTAAACATATTTTCGATTTTAATTTTGTCACTTATCGACAGAAGAGGGCGTTATGTGACGTTTAGACGTGAATTAACGCATGTGTGTATATATTCTGGCAATACCTTATGATATTTCGTTAATTGACATTTGTAGAAGTAACAATCGAATTATTTTTTGTATATAATAGAAACACAAAATATAACTTTCCCTAATCATCAGGTACTGTAGGTAAGTAAATCGAAACTGAAATCGAATTTAAATTTCTAAACTTAGTTTTGGTTTTCGAGTTTGTTTATATTAACGAATTAACATATTAATGTTCGACGATAAGTAATCGAATTATATTCGAAATCACTAAAGAATGTTTTTGAATTTTCTTTCAGTTAAAGTAATCACCGTAGATTACTTTAACACGAGGATTTATACATTTTTAAGGCTAAGGCACAATTCTAGGACAAATGTAGCAAATTAAAACTGGAATCGATCTGTAGAGCATATCAATAGGAACAAAAAAGTCAAAGGAACCATGGCCGTACGGGCGACCCTTCGCGAGATATAGGCCCCCCAAAAATGACTATGTGGAAAATATGAAACCCTCAAAAATGGGGTAAAATTCAAAAGTGAAAATTTTCGGAACTATATCTCGAAACTATGGCATTTTTTGCCGTTTTTTAGAACCTACTAGTAGACACTCTCAAAACCTCCCTAAACACGAGGATCGCCACCTTTCAACCGCCACTTCCGGGGAACGCCATGGGGAGTCGCGTCTCGCTCGCTCTCTGCTAAGCCTATTGCGTGTCTAACAGGCAGCAAGCCGTATTCTAACCACACTTCCATCGACAAAGACCAAAGAAAAGCCCGATTATTACCGCTAATTCGGCAACGCTTTCTCTGCTGCCGCTCCATACCGAGTGCGCTTCTATTTCCCTATCTCTATCACATTCTAACTGACGACCGAAAAGGCCAACAAAACAGATTCTACACTCACCTTCGGCAGAGTCTCCTCCTCTCGCTACCCGACAACGCCTAGCCCATTTTCGATCTTGTTTAGGCGAGGACGGGGTAAGGCCGCCGGTCACCGTTGCCGCTTCCTCCTCCTCGGCTATGTCCAGGAGGTCGATGACGACAAAGATGGGATCGCCCGATGTTGTTCGAACAATCGCATATAATCCAGGGTTCGCGTACAAGTATCCTTCGGTAACATGCACCATGTGTACAGTATATATATATATATATATATATACATATATATACACACACACACGCAGAGCTTCGCTGTTCGCTGGGCGTTCGTCTTTCCCCTGTCGTTTCTCTTCGTCGCCCTCGTGCACGGGTACATCACCAAAAGATACGTATATAGATGATCTAGACGTGTCGTGAAGACAGAAACGTCGGTCGATCGTCACATGTAAACCTTCACCGCCAAATATTCAGTTGCCACTAATAACAGAAGTTTGCATGAAAAATCCAACTGTGATTTTCCACGACCCTTTCCAAATGGTGCAAGCATTCGATTCGAAGACCGTGTTCAACTTACGGGTTGAAAATGGTAACATTCGTCTTTATAACGTGACGCTTTTTTGTACTTTTCTTCTATGGTTTAACCATTTTTTCGATATGTTTAGTGGAAGCATCAGCAGCTGTTCCAAATCCATATTCGTTGAGGTCAGGAATGCATTTTATACGGATCACATCGTTCGAGAATGCTTACATAATTGTCCAATGGTGATTTTCGATGGACAGGAAATTAAAAGCGAATGAATGCCTTGTTTGGTTTCTACGAAACGTTTCTCTATTTCGCTCTTTCTTTTCTCCCTTTTTCCACGAACACAAGCGAACGCACAAGAAGTAATGGTACGTATTGGCAATTTTTGACATCCGAACTGACTTCATATACTGTACTTCTTTCCAATAGTAGAGTGTTTCCACAACGTACAAGGTGTAGTGTGGAGAAAGTAAACGAATTGGACAATTGTCACGAAACAATGACGAATGAAAAGATGAAAAGGGCGCTGTTCCTGCAAGCTGTGTGTCATCTGAATCGGGAATTTCAGCATCGACATTTCTCAGCGACAGCTTTCAATTCACTGGAAAGCGATTCAGGTAATTCGAGTATGATTTTTACGATGTCATGAAACGAGTTTCCAAGCATCATGTAAAACATTCCGCTGCATCATTGAATGATGCTGTTACCTCACAGATGCCAAACTCGCTCCAAACTCTTGTGATATTATTCAGAAAAGTTTAGGGAAAGATTCGAGCAACACAAAATGTTCATATTCTGTTGCAAGACACGACACAAACATCTGCCAAACATTCTGTTGCCACTAATAACAGAAGTTCGCTTGTGTTCGTGGAAAAAGCGAAAAAGAAAGAGTGAAATAAAGAAATGTTTTTAGAAGAAACAAAACAAATCATTCGTTCGATTTTAATTTCCTGTCCATCGAAAATCACCATTGGACAAGTATGTAAGCATTCGCGAACTATGTGATCCGTATAAAATGCATTCCTGACCTCAACGAATATGGATTTGGAACAGCTGCTGATGCTTCCACTAAACATACCGAAAAAATGGTTAAACCATAGAAGAAAAGTACAAAAAAGCGTCACGTTATAAAGACGAATGTTACCATTTTCAACCCGGAAGTTGAACACGGTCTTCGAATCGAATGCTTGCACCATTTGGAAAGGGTCGTGGAAAATCACAGTTTGATTTTTCATGCGAACTTCTGTTATTAGTGGCAACAGAATGTTTGGCAGATGTTTGTGTCGTGTCTTGCAACAGAATACGAACATTTTGTATTGCTCGAATCTTTCCCTAAACTGATGCTTGGAAACTCATTCCATGACATCGTAAAAATCATACTCGAATTACCTGAATTGCTTTCCAGTGAATTGAAAGCTGTCGCTGAGAAATGCCGATGCTGAAATTCCCGATTCAGATGACACACAGCTTGCAGGAGCAGCGCCCTTTTAATCTCTTCGTTCGTCATTGTTTCGTGACAATTGTCCAGTTCGTTTACTTTCTCCACACTACACCTTGTACGTTGTGGAAACACTCTACTATTGGGAAGAAGTAAAGAATATGAAGTCGGTTCGGATGTCGAAAATTGCCAATACGTACCATTACTTCTTGCGCGTTCGCTTCCATTGCCTGGATTATATCGCAATTATTGAATATTTACTGGAATATCACAACTGTTGAATATTTACTGACTTGTACTCTTAACAATTGCGGTAACAAACACCGGGCGAAAATGGCCGAAGGCGACCTGAAGGCTTATGAAACCTCGGGGGGGCGAGGGTAGGTCATGTGACCCACGGCCGGCCGGCCATTGGCCCCGCGATGGGCCCGCTGCACTTGCCCGGCTCAGGGGTGGCCGCATGGCGCTGCGCGCTGAATTTTTTTGTTCGAGGGGTGGCCGCCTGGAGGCCCCGTCATGCGCAGTGGCTCCTCGGCCTAGCATGGCTCAAGTATGAGTTCCGAAGTGTTTCTGGCAGAGCGACCTAGCGGGCCGGTACGGAGAGAAGTGGATTGGCGCCAGCCAGGATCGGGGTTCGAGCCCCGGTTGAGGTAAGAGGTGTAATAATAATAGATATTTGTATTTACAGGCAACAGATGGTGACTCAGGAAGGTTGCAGGCAGGAGACTCGGGCCGCCGGCCGCGTGCGCGGGGGAGACGGCGGCGACAGAGTAGACGGGAGGGGGAGACGCGTGCTGGAGGCTAAGGAAGGGGGAGAGCACGCTTTATTTTGCAACATTGAGATGGGGAAAACCAAAAAAAAAAAATTTTGGCCACGTGACGCCGTCCCTTTTGAGCGCGGAGTCATGTGACCGGATATGACGTAGGTGCATCTTTGGAGGGCTATATCTTGCGAAGGGTTGCCCGTACGGGCATGGTCCTTTTGACTTTTATGCTTGCACAGGGGGCCTCTACAATTTGGGGGGGATGAAATTTTGCTACATTTGTCCTAGAATCTTGCCGTTATAATATTTACGATTTCTTGTCTTTCACAGTGCATTCCATGCCATTTCAGATTTTTCGGCCACCTAGCAGTGATGGTCATCTCCCATAGGGATAGGTTAGGTTTGTTGGACAAGCCGCGATAGTGGCACTTAGTACTAGCCAATTGCAAGCAATAGTGAGTGTATTGGTGGCTGTGGGCCGTAGGCCCCGAGGTTGAGGAGCATGTGAAAAGGACTTAACTCCAACTGCAGACGATCAGTGTGCTCATGGATCAACATCTCCCTCTGTTGAAGGTATATATGGCCGACTTGCCAGACTACCTATTAAACACACAATAGGAGACCGGAGAGAGCAACGTGACTCCTGATCATTGTGCGATCGCCAGAAAAAAGTGTGATAACTTTCTTATTTCTGGTTTTCAGTCCAAAAGTAGGGTATTGTTGAACTCGTCTCAGTCCCCTCAGTTCAGATATATACTCAAAGTCCCAAAATTCCATAGATGGTAATCTATAGTATCTCCAAATATATTAACCTAAAAAATTCATTCAAATCCTGGCATGTCCTTAAGTACCCCCTGATGGTCATGCTAGTGCTGCCAGCTAAAACATGCACACCAACAAAAATAATATTTGAGTAGCCCAAGACATAATCTAATATTGCAGCATTACAGCACTAGTGGAAATTTAAATTTGCTGACTGGAACGCTTTCAGTTAACTGATGCTTCGGTTGATCGATATTCGGATAATCGATGCTCTACTATACTTAAACAGTAAAACTTGTATGATTGATAATATAACAAGGTGTTATGATCAAGGTAAAAATATCTGTATGTTGTCTCTGCAATATCGAGTTTGGTATTTTTAATGAATTGAAAATTTTCCAACAAATTATATTTCAAAAATCCTGCTTTTTCATGTTGTGGCAATCTATTGCCCTTTTGTGTAATCTGATGCACTTTTTCTGTGTTTTCTTTGTTTGTATGTCAGTTGAATGGATTGGCTGGTCACTAATTATATTTTACGCTTAGATTGAGAGGTGCAATAAAAATGGCAATACCCAAAGGAAATTCAGAAAAAGTATGTCAGATTACAAATAAAATGATAATTGCCATAACATGAAAAAGCAGGATTTTTGAAATATAATTCAAAATTGTCAAAATTCTTGCCATTCTTATTGTACTTCTCAACCTAGATTAATAATACACAAATGGGAAGGTTCCTATTCTCTCAATGAAAACTTTAGTGAAATCATGTCATTAACAATAACCAATGCAAAGTTTCAAAAACAGAATGTGAAGTGCTACTATTGTTTTTGACTTTCTGACACATGTGATTTAGCTACTAAAACACATGACAAGTGCAACGATGTTACATCGTCTCAAGATATTCTTATGTACGTCATGTTTATACCATGATTCTGCAAGTACTTTAAAAAAATCTTTACTTACAATCCATTTCAATTCAATGTTAAGAATATCTTGCAACAATGTTACATCGTCTCAAGATATTCTTATGTACGTCATGTTTATACCATGATTCTGCAAGTACTTTAAAAAAATCTTTACTTACAATCCATTTCAATTCAATGTTTAAAAAAACGATTTTGGCATAATGAAGTAGATGAAATATGTTTCTTGAGTACTGTTATAACTCTCACATTAATGCAAACACAAGGTAGACTAAAAATTATTTATAATTCCAGTAACAACAGAAATAGAATAGAAATAATTTACTCATTTGTACAATTAAAAAAAGATCACATTGTTTCATAATACAAAACTTTTTTAAAATAAGATATAGTTCAGAAAAAATATGAATTTATTTGTGTTTATTTTGACACATATGTATAATGTCAAAATAAACACAATACAAAATTTTTTTACCAATCAAGAACTAACCTAGAATACAAAAAACTCTTATAATTAACAGGATTTAGTTTCTTCCAGATACAGTTTGAAACAATAAAGTACTCAGATAAAATTTACAAATTACAATAATTCTTAAACTGTAAAATGTAGATTGAAACTTGTTTTTTGTCTTATTCTCTGATATATACAGTAAATTTAAACTAAGTTAAAACAATAATTGGGATATAATTATGACCATTTTAAATTATTACTACCATACAAATTAAATTTATTAACTTATACAGGTAACCCTCGTATAACACGACACTTCTATAGCATGAATTCACTCTAACATGGTTCAAGAATTGGGAACATCCCCCGTATAACACGGTGCTTTTATAGCACTGGTTCACTCTAACACGGTTCAGGAATTGGGTAAAACCCTCGTACAACATGAAATGTAATAAAGGGTGTGTTCTTTTATACCTCCGCGTAACTCCGCAAGAGCATTCTAATTATTTTCGTGGCTACTTTGAATGCTCTTTCAACAAATAATCCATTTAATAATTAAATTTTACAATTGGGACTCTTTTTTTTACCTCAAAAAGCTCATTTTAGAATTATTGATTCTTCCATCATGATACTATCGATAGTACAAATGCCGCCATCTTTCTTTCACCATCGTTCCTAAATGCCTACAAACAGCAGCGCACTCACGTTGCAGTGCGACCACTATTAACGAACACATTCAAAATCTGTTACCAGTTGATGATGCTCATGCTGAGATCATCATATAGGATGAATAACCCTCTGGTAAAATGTTTACTTAAATAATAAATAAGTATTTTACCTATGAAAAATATGAATAATAAATCTGATCTAAATAAGGATTTAACAGCATGTTTTTTAATTTTTGGAACCTAACCCCCCTTTTTGCACTAGTTCTTTGTTTTGTATAACACGGCAATTTTTTGGAACGTAACTCCCTTGTTATACAGGAGTTACGTGTACATTCATTATGAGTTCAAATACTTAACAAATAGCTTTAATTTTTTTCTTTCTTCTTTAAATATGGATTTATAATTTTAATTTTATGCATAAGCATAACCTTTATGCTTATGCATAAAAGTTATGCTTAATGTGTTGTATATTTTTTTTGTATGTATATAAATGTGTTGTATATTTTTTTTAATTGTTTTATCATGGCTATTTTCATGTCCTTTACATTCATTCATTCATTCATTCATTATTATTTATTGTACATATAAATATATATATATATACAGGCCGGCCCCGCAGAAAGCATTACCGGATAAACTCAATACAATAGCAATGTTCAGAAGTACCTGTTATACACATAATGATGAAAAAATAAAATAAAATATATACTATATACAACTATATACATACAATAAAATACTAATATATAGATACATATATATAACTGTTAATGTAACAACATGAAATAAATACATAGGATATATCAATATCATAAATGTAAAAAGCAATGTGTAAGAAAACAAAGTTGGCTTAACTGTAAATAACTATGTACAACTATACAACTACATACATATTCGATGAGTTACTATTATTAGCAAAGAGTAAACAAATTTTATCATAGTCATGAAACATGTGTTCACAAATCACAATAAAAATACCCAGCTCTCCAAAGTTGAGGCCAACACTAATGTTGAGTAATGTGTCCTTTGATTTTTAGAAAAACAGACAATTATAAATAAATCAAAGTATGCAGAATACAACAGTATACTTGACAATGTACAAAGATGTGAAGTAGTCTACGCAAATATCTATATATGATAATTAATCCTTTGTTGGAATTTGGTTTTTTCCTTAAGATATACTGGACAAGTTTTATCCATTGTTTTATGACAGTTATGTGCTCTGTTTTCTCGTAAACAATTGGCACACTTTGGTGAGTTATGTTTGTTCTGGCAGTTTTAAATAAATGATTATGATTACAATGACTACACACATTGTCTGTTGAGGTACAATTTTTTGCTATGTGACCAAAAGATAAGCATCGATAGCATTGAGTAATAGGAAAAAGTCAAAAACTTGACACGTCGACCAATGAAGGTGAATTTTCCCTGCTTTTACCAACTTTTTCCTAACCTATGGAGATACCTCCAGAATCCATGAAAGATAATTTTCATTCTTTTCTTTAAGCGGAAATTTAATAGTAGCATGTTCAGCAAAAGTGTGATCAGTAAAAGTTTCTAGAAGGTACATGTTTTGCTCAAAGATATCTAATATGAGATCTTCTTTATTGATACCTTTAGAAACTGAAGCAATTTTGATTAGTGGAAGTCGCTTTTTTGGCAGTCTGGAAACTAAGCCAGGAACTTGTTCAACGTTCTCTTTAAAATAATCTACCTCATTCTTATGGCTTAAATCAATTGCAAGTCCTCCATTCCTAATTTTCCTTATTCTACGTATCTCTATGCCAAGTTTATCAGGTTGCACGTTATTAGTTAGATTACGTTTAGTTTCATCACAAGTGGCACCGACTTTATCACTATATACCAAAACTGTGTATTCTGGTGGAGGTGGTTCATTTGCATGTAATGTTGGTTTTATTCCTTTTAGTAGGGTATCATGTCCTTTACACTAAGAGATCATGGATAATTGGTCAAGCATTGTCCTATTGGAAAATGGCTGCAGGATTTCATTAACATATCCAAGGGACAATGACACTGGTCTGCCATTGTCCCTTGGATCACTACTACAAGTGATTGGTTGTCATATATGACTGCACCCCAGACCATCACACCACCCCACAGCTGGTGTGTCACTCCAAAGCATAGGTAGGATTGAGCATTCACCATGGGTGCATACACAAACGTGACCATCATCAGTGCCTAAACTGAATCTGGATTCATTGCTGTAGATGATCCAGTTCTATTCCATTGCAGTCCAATCCTGTTGGGAGTGAAGCCACTTCAAACGGAGGTGACAGTGAATGATGTCATTGGCAGCACACATAATGGTTGCTGCGATACTAAATGTTCCTCACCTAAATGTCTCGAAATGGTAGACAGACAGACACGGGCCTCTAATGATGTTGCTGCCTGTGTCTGGATGGCAGACAATGATGACAAGCACACACACAGCTGACCATATGGTCAGCTGTGTGCTTGTCAGAAGACCAGGCAGTCTTCTCGGCTAGTGGTCTGCTTAGAGTCTGGGTGCCATGTGTACAAGCTCTCTCACATCTAGGCCTACTGATCCTTACACAGTGTTATCAGAATGGCCTAGGTGGCGGGCTATTTGGTGAGATGACCATTTCAACTCTGTAATCCTTCTCCTCTCAAACTCAATTATCTATCATATCGTCTTTGATTGTGATATAAGGGCATCTCTAGTGATACAGTGTCCTTCTGCAACAGGTAAACTATAGACAGGATGCCTTTGTGTGCTTTTTTCATAGGCCAAGGGGGATGCACTTTAATGTATTCTGTTGACATTATACCATCACGGCTCATGGTGTAACTCTGACCGTTTCCATATCTGTTTGAGACTTATCTGCATGCCAAGTTTCACAGCGATAAAACTCCTTGGTGTGCTGATTTTTATGGCAATGAGTGTATTTCACAAGCATCTATAATGCATTACAAATAATAAACAATGAATATGAAATGAAGATTTTTTTCCCTGAAGATGCATGCCACTTTCTCTATTCCAATATATTCTTCTGGTTTTACGTTAAATTCCTCATATAAAAAACTTGAGGCCACAATATATATCACTTTTACATTATTGTTTGGTGTTGTAAGAAACATATACATCTGATTTTTCTAACGTAGTTAATTTGTCCCTCTCATTACATAGTATTCTGCATAAGGGTAGCTGTAGTTTTATTGGAAGGTTAAATCCTGATTTTTAAAATCTTCTGGTAATGCATAAGGACACAGACCCAAGATATGGGATGGAAGGGCTTATATAAATGTGATTCTTTTTTATTATTTCTAATTTTCATGGTGGGAAGAGGGACTTTCACACATGGGTGTGAATGCACTGGAATTTTGCATAAATATCAGGGGCCACAAGTAGAAAATTGCAAAGCTGAATATTAGAACATCAAGATGACATTTGTAAAAATAACATTTCCATAGAACTATCTAGAAGTGTTCTCAATCATTACACCCCTGTGGAATGAATCTTCCATCCTCATACTATGTGAGGACTGCACTGTTTATTCATCTGGGAAACATTATTTGTTGAGAAATTGGAGCCTTGTAAGAGGCCCATTCTAGAGCTTCAAAAAGTATGAGTTTCACTATTTAATAATTTAAAATATTAAATCACAGCTGCCAATAATTTTCAATTATAGTTTGACAAATAATTAAATGTGTAAGTTTAATAGTGCACCATTTAAATTTAACACATGTACAGTAGAGCGTCGTTTATCCGAATCAATTGGGGACTGGGGTTGTTCGGATAAGTTATTTTTCAGATAACCAATTATGTACGAAAAAATATATTAATTTATCCCGTGTTGAAATTTTTCTCCATTGCGTGTCGCTTCGCATTGAATTTTCGTCGATGTTAATCCTAACGAAGACTATTGTATCGTTAAAAATTATTTTTTTATTTTGTACAAACAAAATAAATATATTGAAAAATATAAAAACAATAAAAAATTATACTTCAGAAGTTAATTTAGTATCAAAAACGTAAAATATTTGAGTAGCCGAAGACATAGCCAAAGATACAGCGCCACAGTACTGGCGAAAATTCAAATTAGTCGACTGGAATTCCTTCGGATAACCGACCTTCGGATAAACGACGCTCTACTGTATTAATATTCGGCTGCGAATGGTACAGTTCCTTAGAGTTAATATTAAGGAAAAAATGATATCTTAAATATTTTAAGATATTATATGGCTGATTTAATTGCTTACTACTTGATGGATGAACTTGTATTATTGCGTATCTTTCAAGTACCGCGATAAACGTAACAATGGAAGGCTGATATAACCAAACACATTTTATGCTTTTCGCTTTAGTGTTCGTTATATTGTAGTATTTGATTTATATAACTACAAAGGCAGTTATATAACGTTAAAGGTAGTTATATAGTTACGTAGGAGTATATCACATCGAGTGACCAATCTAAGACATTTTTAAAATTTTTTATTTTTACTGTACTGTACATAATTTTAAAATATGTTAGATTGGTTACTTGGTGTGATAAACTCTTATGTAAAGTAATTTTTNTTATCCAATTATCAATTTATCATAGGTTTTTATAGGAATTTGATTAATTCATTCCAGAGACTCCAAAAAGTAAAAAATATATACTACTTTACTATGTTTATTTATATGCAATGGTAAAAATACATATATACAGTGGCGGCCTTAGGGGGTAGCGAGCAGGGCAATCGCCCAGGGCCTCGCTCTTGGAGGGGCCTCGCGCAACAACCAAGTAGAAAAAAGTTGATATTTAAAACTTTTTATTTTATCCTTGGCTATTAGTTATAACAATAAAATAAATTTAATTTATAGTACAGTATATATTAATATTAATAAGTGCCTACTATTTCAATTCACATACTTTGAACAAAGGACAAGGGCCTCGCAAAGATCTGCCGCCCAGAGCCTCACAATGGATAAGGCCGCCGCTGACTGTCAGTCACTATCTATCTATCCATGATCATGAATTTTTATGATTTTTGTGGTGAGAATCCTATAAATGATTCTTACCACAAAAAAGTTTTCTATCTTTAACTGTAATGCAAAGAATTATGTCTGATGTCACTTGTGTAATTTAAAGAAACTTTTGTCTAATATTGTATAATGTTACACATTTATAATTTAAGAATAATTTGTCTGTCTATATAAATATTTAATGATTTAAATAGTATTGTCAATAGAGTTTCATTAATTAATTAATTAATTTAAACAGGAGTACAGTATTGTGTGTGACAATGTAACACAGCAAAAATTAAAAAATTTGTTTGTACAGTACAATACACTATTAAAATTATAAAATCTTTGTTAATTTGCTCACACTGTTTAGAAATACATTGTGACAAATGCATTTATTTAATAAAATTATCATAACTTTTTAAGTTATAAAACTAATAATTTAGCAATTGACATGATATGATTGCTTGCCAAGTTTTTAATGATCCATGCATTATTTCTTCCTTGCTTCATTTCTTATATAGGAAGCATTATTGGTTAAACACTTTGCAAAAAGATTTGATACTTTTTGTGATATTACTTTTTGAATTAAGATAATAGATTTTTGAAAACTGCATGAGCACTTTGCATAAAAAATTAAAATTAAATTAAAATAATTAATTTTGACAAAAATGGTTGTTATATGTCAAAGAAAAGATTCTTCCAAATAAAATGAAACAAAAACATTGTCATTTGAAGCATTTACAAGTGGGATGGATGTTTTTGTTTAGACCACAGTAAAACTTTCTGTTTGTTAACATTTGGAGTGAGTTGGTTCTAATCTCCTTTTAAAGAAATGAAATTTTCCTACCCTGACTTGAAAAACAACATATCCCTCTACAAGTACAAACAAACCTGAGATAATTTACAGTGAAGTGAAATTTTGTGTTTATTTTTTAGCTTTTTTGGATCAAATTACAAAGAAATAATTGCAAAATCATTTTCGTCAATCCACAAATGTTTTACATTATTAGAAATGAGACAAATTGCAGAAATAAAAGCTATAATCTTAGTTTGTGATGTAATGCCCATAATTTCACAATTTCAGAGTAAACAATGGAATCTGAGAGATATCACACAAGCTAACTGAGGCTAGTTTCACACCTATCTGGTACTGAATATCTGATGCCATTTATCTATTTGAACTTTTTTACTCTCATGCATCTCCAAATAGCAGCTGGTTTAAACATTGAGTTCAGTTGTGCTTGTTATGCCCACTATGGAGAGGAGCATGCATATTCTTACTGTTGCCACATAAGTACTGGATAGATCTTATGAAAGATTACAATGAATTCTGTTCACATCAGCATGTCTGGTACTAGATAACTAGTGTCTGCTGGACAACACTGACATTTTTTCCTATCTTATGTTGGTTATCTGGTGTCTGGCACCAGATATTTGGGATGCAAATGGCAGAAGTGTCTACACAGAGGTGTTGAACTTTTTTGAGTCCACATGCTGTATAGTAAGCATACTTAGCTTTAAAGATGTTTATGTGTGCCAAAGTTTTAGACTTTGAATGATATTTAAATAAATTAAACAAATATCCTATACTTAGAATAAATGTAAAAAAGCTGATTGAAAAAAGGATAATTAGGTGATAAACTGAAAGGATGATTGAAAAAGACAGATGATAAATCGGAATCATATACATACCAGATCATAAGTTATATGCCACAAATTTGCCACCCCTGGTCTTTACTGTCATGATCTGTCATGTTGTCCTGTTTAGGTCAATCTGACAAATGAGTAGTGTTTGATGGGAATGTATCATAATATAGTAACTTGGGTAAGGGGATGGGATAAATGCATTTTATCCTTTTTCCCATGTTACAGTAACATATTAACAAGGAAGCTCTGACTGACCTGACTGGGACAAAAGGCCAGACCATTAACTAGATTGTTCTCCATCATGCATGTAATTAATATGATTCTAATCATGTTTAATTAGTAATCATGTTTAATTAGTGATAACATATCCATTAAATTTTTATTGTGGTATTTTTTACAATATATAAGAACTTGTCATTGCTCAGGCAAAAAATAAGTACAAACATTAAGATTATTAGATTATTTCATACTTCTAACCCTTCTATTATATTATATCATAGTATCTGATTTATATAACTACAAATGTTATCTTACATAAGGGTTTATCACACAGTGAAGATCTAGTGAAGTTCCTTCCCAAACTCTGTCTCGTTGAGTTGGTTTCCATGTGTATCACAATTTGATATAGTGATCCAGGTTCAATGGAAAGCACATTTCCACACTCAAGTTATACAATATTTACAGTTTATTTACAGATTCTACATGTAGAGTGCACAAGTTCGAAAACAGTATATGCAGGATAACAAAGCGTGGTGCCTCATATACTAGATTGGCATCCGGGTACTATTAAACTTTGGAGAAGCCTCAGTCAGCTTGTGGAGTTGGCTCAACTGCACGGTCAGTCCAGTCTCCGCACTAACCTGTCCCTGAGATGTTTACCAGAGGAGAACACACTCTCTACACTCAGCAGGCTTCCCAAGTGCCTGAGACTACTGTGTACCAGTCTCTTGCCCTTCTCTCTTCCCTCTCCCATTTGCCCTGCAATTTAAGAGTTTTTGGACAGGGGACTTCTGACCAATCACAACCCTTTCTTGCCCAAACAGCTTATACTCAGGCCCGCCATCATACGACGAGAGTCAAGCTTACAGTAACGTCCGTCACTTGTTTACATTTTTTTAATAGTTTATCATGTGGCAAATGGTCTATTGTCTGACCACACGTGGGTCCAATTGACAAAGTCGGCGCTTCCTTTGTTTTCCCTCTTTACAATCTTACAATCTTACAAGTGGTATATTACCCAACCGCACATGGGTCTAATTGACAAGGTCACACTTCTTTTGTTCCCTCTCTGCTAAAAGGCCAATACTTTACACACACCAAGTGAACAATCTAACATTTTTAAAATTCTTTAAATTGTGTACACTAGAGAAAGCAAATTTTTAAAATGTGTTAGATTGGTCACTCGGTGTAATAAACCCTTATGTAAGATAACCTTTGTACTTATATAAATCAAATACTATTATATAACAAATATTAAAACGAAAACCATATAAAGAGTTTGATTATTTCAGTCATGTTTATTGCAATACTCGGATGGTACAAAATGGTAAAATTTCATTGGTTAAGTAGAAACCAATTGAAAACATGATATCTTAAAAACTATAAGATATCGTATTTTCGATTGGTTTCTATTTGACCAATGAAATTGATATATTTTTTTCTAATGTTTTTAGATATCTTAATGTTAGCACTAACAAACTATTTCATTCATAGCTGAATATCAAATGGTGATCTGCCAATGAATCAAATTTTGCAAAAAATAGACCAAATATTTAAACTCAGCACCCTTGAAAACCACTTAAATCATATTCTGTGCAGGCTGATAACCTCATATTATGTAATTTTCCTATTCGAATGTCATCATACTGGTAGGTCTGATAGGAAGAAGGGACTGTTGCAGAAGGGGGTTGAAGTAAATTCGATCAAAAGTAGTAGAGATGAAATCGGGAGAGGCAGGATATCCAGATTTTCTGGCAGTTAAGCATATCCTTGTAAATATCGCATTTATAGAAAAACTATTAAAATTGGTTTGGCATTTGGTTACAGCAATATGCCACGTGAGCAATCTGTCAAGAAGGATGCATTCCAGAAAGACTTATGTAAAGGTGAATCCTGTTTAGGTGTTATTAATGCAAAAAAACCCAGAAAACTCCATATGGCCAGTCCGTTGACCATGTGCGAACCCATAACCAACTATTGGTGTTCAGTGGTTTTATTTACTGAGTTAGTTGAGGGTACTTGTTGGGTTGCAATTTGAAAAAATTGTAGACCTATAAATTCCTGCTGTTGTCCATTTGTCTCTGTCTATCCTTAATCTTGAGAACAGAGTTAGATACAAGAAAGTCTAGACCAGACATGGAAATCGTAGGAGAAAGAGGACAAGATTAACTATATATGAACTTCCAATTTGTACTGTAAGTCATGTTATTTCAATTTAAAAATTTTTCCTGAACGGAGTTAGATACATAACAGGCTATTACTAACAGGAAAAGTATGATGTACAGGTGCAAAACACTACTACACTCCATGCAGGCAAATGCTCTGTGCTACCTGTCACAGTAATGACACATTTATTTTGTGCTATATCATTGTTGCAGTAATTCATGGAATATTATAATATATATTTTTTATAACTATATTATTTTTTCTACGAATTATATTTAGTTAATTATTTTGTTAAATTTTTTTCCAATAGCTGGTGTTACATGTAAAGCCAGCAATCAAATGTAGACTGAAATTAATTGAACTATATATATATAATAGATAATAACAGATACAATACAAGTTACATATAATTCATTTAAATTTAATATGGACAGATATATTATTTCTGTAATGAAATAGTAAAAAAATTTATAAAAATAATCTTTTATAAATAATAAATATATATTTTAAGCATATAATTGGTTTTTTGTGTATAAAACTGTCATTTGCTTTTATGAATATTGCAAATATTCAAAAGCATTATTATAATTTTAAGTTCATAAGCAAAGAGAGAGAAGCAAAATAAACAAATTAACCATGCTTTTCTGTTGCATATCATTCTTACATTCAAAGACTCATTAACAGAATGTCATAAATTTAAATTGAAACCATTAAAATGCCTGTTAATGTAGATCTCAATATCATTGAAATTGATAAGTAATAATTTATTATATTAATAAAGAATTTTAAATTATTTTACTTGTAAAATTTATAGTAATCTATTTTAATGTAATTTAATTGTAAGTTATTATTTATAAATAGAATGAAGGCAAAAGAACAATTACCAAGATTTACAAACACCATAAGAGCTTTTTCTGATGTTGCTGCTGCACACAATTTGCATGAAACAGAAGATCTTATTCTTCTCATGAGAAAACGAAAAATGAAAGCTGAAAGAAGTGCTAAGTAATATATTTTTGTTTAATTAAAAACAATTAGTTTTGTGCAAATATATTATATATTTTGGATATAAGATTTATTTATAGTTTAAGAAGTGCTTTTTCTATTAATCTATGCAAAAATCATAATTATTTTGTTAAGATTTTAAGTTTTACCTATTAATTTATAATCATTAATTCCAAAAATTGGGCAATTTAGTCTAAGTATAATCTTAATTTCAGTTTCCATTAAGATTAATATTATTTTAATACTTATGTTAAAACTTAAGAAGTCTTATTATATACTTTTATATTTAATTTTATTTGTTAATAGTGACTTTTACCTGACTTCTACAATAAAATGATGTGTTTGATGCATTTGATTATATTTTCATATTTTTTATTATGATGTATAAAAAATATAATAGAATAATACAGTATGATTTGTATTTACAATTAATCAATATACAGTGGAACTTCGGTATACGACCTTAATCTGTTCCTGGTGTTTGGACTTATACCGAATAGGATGTATATCAAACCAACCTTTCCCATAAGAAGTAATGTAAAAATGATTAATACGTTCTCATGTAAAAAAAATGGCTGGCTTTAAACACCTCTTTCCTCGCTAGTTTCTGCTTGATTTTTCATGAGATCATCATGTATCCTTTTAACTTTCTCGCAAATAATTTCTTCTGATACGCTGTCGCTGGCACACTGTTTTTCAGTTATCCAAAGCAAAAGCAATTTCTTGACATGATCTAATGTCTTCGATCTCTGTTTAGATATTGATTTAACCCCTTTCGTAATGTTAGCTTATTTAATAATGTCTTTATTTTTCACGATTGTCAATATCGTCATTCTCGGAGTACAGAATGCAACAGTTAAATCTCGAACATGCGTGCCATCTTCATATTTCTCAACAATCTCCTTTTTCAGTTCCGTTGTGATTCTAGTCATTTTTTTTTCTGTTGCCCTTTTGCAATTCATGATTAATAAAAATAATAAAATGTTACTTACAAATTAAAATCAGAAGAAATTTAACAAAGTTATAAACCGTAGCACTGCGAACGTCTAGTCTAGTGTAGTACACCGATAGTGCTACTTGTTCATAGATGGCGCGTATAATTGAATTAAGTCGTATACCGAACAAAAGTCGTATACTGAGCAAAATTTGTTTCGTCCAAACAGGACGTATTCCGAATTGGACATATTCTAAAGCAGACATATACCGAGGTTCCACTGTACAAAAATTACAGAAGTATAATGAACTGTTTTATTTTATATCTTTCCAATTTATAAGATGAGATATTTAATACAACAGGCACCAACAAAAAATTTACAGAACTAAAATAGTCTACTTATGAGTGTTAGTCCTATGTGCACTGTTCAGATGACTTGTAAGTTCTCATCTTCATTTTCCTTGCTCCATTCACATTGTGTGTTTATTAGCAGAACAAGTGTCATCATTCACTAATGAAAACTATCAACTTGTTTTTCCAACTAAACATCTCTCCTTTTTTACCAGTGATTACAAGTTTATTAATTAAAGAACAATTTCATTTTACTCTATTTTACTTGTTTTCTACTTACTTATTGTCTTAACTTAATCTTGTTTTCTTATCCTTAAATAGAGAAGTGTCTAATAAATAATGTATGATTGAGCCTTGTTTTACTTGGGTTTAATATATGCAGATTCGTGTTTTTGCAGTTGGAAAATTTTACGTTAATCCATTTCTAGTGCCACAAAATCTCTTCAAAGTCAGCAAAATCATGCTTTTCCAGCTTCTGACATTCTGAACATGGAAAAATACTGATTGCCATTCTTTGTGTCAATACCTTGATTTTCATGCATTTTTCTCAATAGTGTACTCAATATCTTGTAATAAAATTAGTAAACATAGTAAAAATACAAGTAAAATATTTTAAACACATTAAAATATGTTTAAAATGTTTATCTTTAATTGTGAAATCTGTTAATTGTAAATGTTAGTATCTAGGTCAACAATTGCAAATCCACGACTTGTGCAATAATTTTAAGGTATCTACATTCAATGTTTAGAAAGTATTGAGTTTTTAAGAATTATAATAATAAATATTTGCTAGATTTCAAAATTTTGCTTATATAGCATGAAATAAGGGTCCTAAAGCTGTTACGAAAAATTTTAAAGGCCACCATTATGAACCTCAGATAGAAAATTTATCATCAAATAAACAACAGCAGCTTTTCCATTAAATGAAATATTTGTTTCTATTATAATCACATTATTTTCTTTTCACTTTATATGTAGAGTTTATTGATATTTTACTGATAGAGATTAGAAAGTTAAGTAATGTAAAATTTGTAAGCATTTTTGTTATTTTTGTAATTACTTAAATTAAATATTTGACCAGAAATTAGATTTGGTTTGATTTATTTGGTTATGGCAATGCAACAGTAGACAATTTGCCAAGGGGGATGCCTCTCAGGATAACTTTTATGTGAAATTGGTCCCTGTTTAGGTGTTAAAAACATGAAGAAAACCTAGAAAACTCCATTGGCCAGCCTGTCAGTGAGGCATGAACCCATGACCAACTACTAGTGTTCAGTGGTTTTATCCAATTGGTCACTGCTGGGCTTATGATTTGGAGTTAGTAAATTATAAATTCAATTTTTACCCACCTTTGGTAAAGGTTGTTGATCTAGGCAATCATCTGGGAATACTTGGGATAGGACTAAATTTACATGGAATTTTGTTTTACAAAATATCATCTATATGTGCTTCTCTTAATGTCATATTCACTTCTCCAATTTTATATTGGTGAATAACTTAACACTTTCATTTAGGTCCATTGATTAATAGATAAATAATTTATTATAACACTTTAACTTCATTGTGAGAAAATGAGTAGAGTGACTAAGTTATGACAGAATGAGATGCAAATTTGAGTATAAGAAATGAAAAAAGTCTTTATTTATGAGAGTTTTTCAGGAATGAGATAGGCTTATAAAGCAGGATTACACTACTAAATATCACTTATGGTAGCTGCTATTTCGTTGTGAATGTGTCTCTTTAATCCGATCAATTAAGTTCGGTAGACTATCAATACAGCTTAAAGCTGTATTGATAGTCTACCGTACTGAATTGATCGGATTAAAGAGACACATTCACAAGGATTACACTATTTTATAATATAGTATTAAAAAAAAGAAAATAATTAGCATACATTAAAATATAAAAAATAATTATTGTAATTATTTTAGGAGTAGTTATCCACAATGGAAAAATATTAAAACTACTTTTGAAGATGTTACTTTAGTATCTAAAGATGAAGTTAAAACAGCTCTTCGAGAATTATTAAAATTAGCAACAGAAATTGGTAAGTGTTATGTATCAAGAATAAGTAAGATCTAAAATATATAATCTTGAATAAATATCTTAATATCTTATTGAAATTTTTCAATTGTAATAATTTAGACTCTTAATTGTAATTTCTTGTTAATGTAGTTGCTATTTTTTAATTTAATAATGTAACTATATAATGCATTTAATCAATATATTTATTAAAAATGTTAAAAAGATTTTTTTCAAATAAGTAGTAGCCAGAAGTAGTAGTCAGTCCTTTCTTGTTTAAATGAAAAAGTCTAAATGGAAATATCTTTTATGGTATAATGAAAACTAATGTGTTTTATAAGGTATATTTCTTAAAATCTTTATTTACTTTTTTAAAAATTATCTTGTAAGTTGTTATAATCAGGGGTGCACAACCTGCGGCCCGCGGGCCACATACGGCCCCCTATCAATGTTTATGCGGCCCGCGGACAGTACAGGCCAAATCCCTTCTTTCGAAGTTTCTAAGTGTAGAACTTTTTCCCTTTTACAAAGTCATTAGCACCCAACTGTTTTATGACTTTCCCTGAGGTGAGAAATGGGGGATTGTTCTATAAATAAGTCTATTTTTAGCTAACACTTTCTGCTTTAGATATTGAATATTTTAAAATGATGTTAGAACGTCATTTCCGATGTTATCGGGAAGTTTCTATTTTGGCGGGAAATCTTCAATTTTATGCTTCGGAAAACTTGCCTATTCGTCTAAATAGCGTCAAATAACAAAAATAAGTGAAAATAGCGCTGAAAAACCATGAAAATAACGATTTTTTAGCATTTGTTTACATTCTAGATTCTGATTGGTATAGTCGAATTTGAATCAATCTTTTCTGAAAAGACGCTTATTCGTCAACCTAATGTCATTCAAACTAGAAAAAACTAACCAGAGTTCAAAAAGGAATGTACAAAAAGCTATAAAACCAATAATTTACAACAATATCTCTCCATAGACAAAGAATAGAAAAAAAATTTTTCACATCAAATTTATTATTATTAAGTTGGACCAAGAAAATTAATACTGTAGTTGGAATAGAGTCATTACGACTAAAAGGAAGCCATTTGCATTAAAATATTTTGGATTTAATAATTATTACAAACCGCGTCAAGCCATAAACTTGTCAACAAAGAGGGTTGTAAAATGATTCCGTGTAGCTAGAAAGCTGCGGTTTTTTTTGTTTGAAAGAAAACAGATATATTTAGGTTATTTAAGTAGTAAATTAATTGGAACTTTTTATTTACTTTTATTTTTACATTCTTTTTTTCGTAAATTTAAAATTAAATTATTATTTTTAATTTTTATTTTATTTGAAATTTAACAGTCGTAAACTGTGATATATTTGTGACAGAAAAAAAAAAAAAATTGATTCTAGCGCCAATTTGAAACGAGATATCGCAATTTTAATAATTATATTTAAAATATTCAGATTTTCCGCTGCACCGCGTTAATCACTTTTGATTCATTTCTGAACACGGGGGTAAAACTGACGGGCCATAAATATAATTTAGGTAAGAATGGTAACCACATTTATGATGGATTAGTGTCCTGCACCTGGCATGTTGACGATCTGACTCACAAATTCTGAGAAATGGTGGAGACGCCCGGACAGGGGTCGAACGAATTAAGACCTGCCTGGCCATTTGTCACGTGTGCGTAATAGTCTTCTGTCCCCGCCTCTTTAGTCTTTGGTCAGAGTGGATACAGAACAAAGCACGTGGTAGTCTAGCTTGCCTTATCTCAAACATGATTTGTTGCGGGCCTCAGAATTTTCGGCACAATGAGACATTGTTTTGCAGAGTGAACAGTATGGCGCCGGGCATTAAACGCAAGGTCAATCGCGAGAATCATCAGTTTCAAGAAGTGGAAGTGTGGACTAACAAGTACTGTTTTGTGCAACAGAACAACAGCATTATTTGCCTTTTGTGCAATGGAACAATAGCAGTGCCAAAAGAATTCAACCTGAAGCGACATCATGAAAGCCAACACAAGGATTTCCTTCTGCAAGGTACGGAACGCAAACGGAAAATCGAATCGTTACGACGATCACTAATCAGCCAACAAAATGTGTTCAAGAAACAATCTGGAGAATTGGATGCGGCTGTTGAAGCCAGCCTAGAAATATCTGCTTTAATAGCCAAGAATGGGAAACCTTTCACAGATGGCGATATGATAAAAAAGTGTCTTATCATCGCAAGTGAGATGTGTCCTGAGAAGACAGTGTTTTCAAACAATCAGTCTTAACCACATGACGATACAACAAAGAATCTCGCAAATTGCATCAGACATTTCTGGCCAACTTAATATTTTAGTTGCAAACTGTGCTTATTTTTCTTTGGCTGTGGAAGAATCCACTGACATATCATCAACAGCACAAGTGATTGTGTTTATTAGAAGTGTTTCACTAGATTTTATTGTGAATGAAGAATTTCTTGGCATGGCATCACTTTCTGGACATACAACTGGTGCTGACTTATTTACTAGTTTATTGAGCGTTTGCAACAAATCAGCACTGGACTTTGACAAGCTATCCAGCATTGCCACCGATGGAGCACCATCTATGGTTGGATGTGAGAATGGCATGGTCACCTTGCTGAAAAACCACCTTGGGGACAGGCAAAAGGAGTTAGTCCAGTATCATTGCATAATTCACCAACAGCAACTTTGTGCAAAGAAGCTGGGATTTGAACGTCTGCTGAAAGATGTCTATGATACTGTGAACTTAATCTGCCGTCATGGACTCAACCATCGACTCTTCACATCATTTCTTGAAGAAATAGATGCTGATTATGCTGACCTGCCCACGTATACTGAAGTTCGTTGGCTGAGCAAGGCAACAGTCCTCAAGAGATTTGTGGAGCTATTGGGGCCTATTATCACTTTCCTCAAAGAACGGGGGAACACTACAAGGAATTTGGAGGGACAAAGATGGCAGTGTGATTTAGCTTTCCTTGCTGACATTACTGCTTATCTAAACGACCTTAATTTGAGATTGCAGGGAAAGATGCAACTTGTTTCTCAGTTGACAAGTAACATCAATGCATTTATGACCAAACTATCACTTTTCAAGTCCCACATGCAATCAGAGAACTTTACACACTTTCCACATTGCAAGGCCATGAAAGAGAAATACCCACATATGAAGATGGATTACTCTGACCAAGTTAACACCCTCCTTACATCATTCAATGAGAGGTTTGGTGAATTCCAGAAATACAAGATCTACCTGCAACTTTTTTCAACTCCATTTGATGTGAAAGTGGAAGATGCCCCTCCAGATGTCCAACTTGAGTTGATAGACATCCAGTGCAGTGATGAATTGAAATCACAGTTCAAAAATTCTAATCTCCTCACATTCTACAAAGAACTGCCAGATACATCATTTCCAAAACTGAAAGACAATGCTCGATTTTGTGCAAGCATGTTTGGCAGTACCTATGTATGCGAACAAGCATACATAGGTACTGCCAAACAAGCTTGCAAGTTTTCGCTTATGAATTTAAACAAGTGCAAAACACGGAACAGGTTAACCAACGAGAATTTGGAAAATCTGCTGGTTGTTTCAACATCTGCCATTACGCTAGACACAAGAAGATTGCCGCCAGCATCCAATCTCAGCCATCGCATTAATCACTTGGAGGTCCGGCCCCCAGTCAGTAAACTTAATCCTAATTTGGCCCTTCTTCAGAAAAGGTTGTGCATCCATGTTATAATGGTGCCTATTCATAATTATTTTATGTATTGAAGTTTATGTTGCTATCTCTTTTTCTTTTAATTGTTTCATAGTTTATCTAACATATCTTGTTGTATTTTCCCTAAGTCTTTAATTTTTTCCTCAAAAGATTGTTTGCTATTCCATTTATATATATTAGACTGTTCTGTAAACTATCTTGATTAATAGAATGAAGGAAACAATTGATTAAATACAGGCATACCTCGACTTACGTCGTTTCAAGTTACGTCGTTCCCGATTATATGTCGTTTGTCGAAAAAGTATATGGAAAAATAAAATTCAAGTTTAAGTCATTTTATTCGACTTTATGTCTGTCCGCTACAAATATTGAAGTCGTAATATCACTAGAAAAACATTTAAAGCACATAAATCATATTAAAATATATACAAGTATGAACTGTATTTACAGTACATGCATTCGTACATTTAGATTAATTTTTTTCTGTACTATATTAAAAACTAAAATTTATTTGTTTGTAAGCTTAAAATAGATTTTTATTAACCATATATTATTAAAAATGCATTAATAAATAAAATACAGAACTGGGAATGGTAATTTACGGTTTAGCCTAGTGATAAGTAGATTCGGAGACAAGCAAATTTGACTTACGTCGTTCTCCTGGAACCAATTACCGACGTAAGGCGAGGTATACCTGTATTTTATTTGGAATTTTTAATGTAATAAATATATTAAAAATTCTGTATTAATGTTATATTAAATATAACATAATATTCTCTATAAACATTTTAGAATTAAAAAACTAATTTCGTTTTTAATTCTAAAGCTTTTTGTTGAGAATATAATTTGTAACTGACAACAAAAATCATGACTAAGCTTATGTTTTACGAAATCTGACAAATTATTTAGACTTCTAATCATTTTAATTTGGTAGATACAACTTAAAAACTCCTTAAAATCTAGCAGATACTTTTTGATGAACAGTTATAGTCAGGTTTAAAATTACAGTTTGAACAATGACCTGATAAGAATTGATAATAGCCTAAAAATGACATTTAAGACAGTTGAAAATGTTTGTTTGCTATTATACTTTCCAAAGCTGGAACAGTACAGTAAATAACAGCACACCTTTTGTATCTGAGGCAGGCCCCTAAAAGAGGCCAAAAACATTTATTTTATTAAAATTTGTGCTGGAAAGTGTACAAAAGGTGTGATGTTATTTACTGTTTGTTCACTAAAAAAAAGTATCTGTGGGATTTTAAGGTATTTATGTTTCAAAGAGTATTTTGGGTTATGTAGCAAAACATTATGTAAAATAATGTCAGTTTGACCGTTTTAAATATTTTATTGCAGCTGGAGCTGAATCAAGTCAAGAAATGATTGAAGGAACAGCAGCTTATTTGTTTGAAATGTTTCACAATTGTGAAGTGTTAAGTGAAAGGCAAGCTTTTCAACTTAAAAAGATATTTGGTTCTTTTCCATCTTCTGTTGCAAGTAAAGTTTCCAGACTTGTTAGTAAAATGTTTTCTTGGTTGAGTGATGAAACACAACAAAAGCTTTTTCATAAAGATGTGAATGATATCAATAAACTTATGGATAAAGAGTTTGGACATAAAATTGCATTTGTTGGATTACAGCCTTTATGTGATAATGATATCATCTTGAAGATTGATGAAAACGAGAATTTTAAGAAACAATCTGACCTTAATTTTTCATTAGAATATTTAAAAGAATGTGAAAAACGCAAGAAAGATGAAACTACAGAAGCTGCAGATTATTCAAAATTAAATGATAATAAGCGATGTGATTTTTCTTGGTTAGAAAGGACAGTTGGCCAAGCGTATGGCAATTCTCAAAATAATCCATTAGGATCAGTTAAGGATATTGTTCAGACACTAATGACTCTCTTGAATTCATCAAGATCTGATGATGAATTACAAAATGATGTAAGTTATCTAATGTAAAGCTATAACATCTTTTATATATTAGATCTTGCCTACAGATAGCTTTAAAAATAATTTTGAAATTAAGATATATATATACAGTAAACCCTCCTATAACACGGTAGATACGTTCCGTGTTATATGAATTCCGTGTTGTACGAGTCACTTAAATACATGAGCCAATCACAGCCCGGCACGTGTGCAGTTTAACGGCTACGGCTGTTTGAAAGGTTTTCTTCCATAAAATTAATTGATTCTAGACTAATTTGACTTAATAATTCCAAATTACATATAATTCTTTGGGAATAATACTATGCTATAGCATAGTAAACAAATTCTTTGGGAATAATACTATGATACTATGCTATAAATAATACTATGCTATAGCATAGTATTATTCCCAAAAGAATTATATGAAATACTATGCTATAGCATAGTATTATTCTATATTATGCTATAGCATATACTATGCTATATAGTATAGTATATGCTATAACATATACTATACTATATAAACAAATAACATAGTATAGTATATATACTATGCTATAGCATAGTATTATTCCCATGCTATATAAATAATACTATGCTATAGCATAGTATTATTTATAGCATAGTATCATAGTATTATTCCCAAAGAATTTGTTTATAGCATATAAACTATGCTATAAACAAAAAATTGTAGGATTACTTATCGAGTGCGCACCGTTCGAAGATGCTATTGCTTAAGCTTGTTTTCGTCGCAGAGCGGCTGATCGAAAGGCAGGCACGTGTTTCCTGATAAGTTATTTTTCTGCAAAAAATTTGCTGAACTTTGGAGACATCATTAATATAAATATAATTTTTATGGCTGTTAAATAATAAATGGTTTTTAGTAAGTCCGCTGCTCGTTTAAACTCAACGGTTTGTGCAATGTTCGCTATTGGTCTAGATTCGACCAATCCTGTTGCGACACGAGTCGGCGATGACGTTTTACCGTGTTATACAAGTCTCTTTTAGCGTGTTATACGAACACAATTGCAATTTTTTTGCCGTGTTATACAAATCAGTGTTATATGAACCCATGTTATAGGGGGGTCGACTGTATATTAATTTTATTTTAAGATTATCTATTATAATTTTTAATTTTTATTCATTTTGAATATTAAAATAAAAAAGTGTTGCTATTAAAGTTATATTTTTTAAGTTTAATTTGAGATGTTTTAGCTTAGATCAGTGTTTCTCAATGGGGGCGATATCGCCCCCATGTGGGCGTTTTTCCATGTTGAGGGGGCATTAGTAACAATTTATATTTTGGGGGCAAAAAACGATTTTTCTGGGCGATATAGTAAAACATTACAGTAAGAATAATTAGATATTTTATTCATTATATCGTACAATAATTAAACAAATAACATTATACTAGTCACTAGTCTATTCAATGCAGTACGAATTTGGTGTTAGCCTTGGCCCTCAGTATCAGAATTTTGAAGTGAAGGGGGCAGTACTATGTAACAGTTTTATTGAAGGAGCGATGATTCGTTACAGGTTGAGAAACACTGGCTTAGATAATTAGGGATTAAGCTACAAATTCTTAAATTGTTTCTGAAAAGTTTTAGCAAATATTAAAAAGTTTAGCCAAATAGTTTTTGTTGTACTACATTATAACCTTCACAGAACTCAAAATTTTATCAGATGTGCAGAGAAGTAATTTCTCTGTGATGGTGTCTGTATATTTATACTGTTTTTAAATCAATGACAGTGAATTGATTTTTCTTCTAACCAATTGTAGCATAGAATTTAAAAATTTGGAATGAATGGTTAGTTTTTAAATTCAAATTTGAAAATTTTACAGTTGAAATTTGATAGCCAATCAAAAGCATAATTTTAACCTCTGCATGTTAAATGGGGAGGAATTTAGCAAAATCCATTAGAAATTATACTGTTATTAAACTATTTCTAATAGATAAGAAATAAAATTTCAAATTTAAACTATTAATTTAGTCTTTTTATTATTATAAAATTACAAATGTAGTTTGTTTTTAAATTAAAAATTATGAAGTATTTACTAATATGTTTTTGTTTAATCTCTTTCAGCTGTTTGATTACTTAGGTTATGAAAACATCAGTTTAATAGAAGTTATTTTGCAAAAAAGAAAAGAAATTACTAATAGTAGAGCATTTGATTCTATTGAAGTACCTCTTTCTTATCAAACAATTGATCATAGGCCAAATTATGGCTGTCAAGTTACAGTTCAAGTAAGTTACATAAGATATATTATATATATGTATATATAGTGTTTAAAAATGTAGTTTTTAGATCTATATTAGTATATCTGACTTTTAAACATATTTATAGAAATAAATATTTCGTTCATTATGCAGATGTAATGTATGTTTATTTGATTAAATTGTATTACATTTGTAACTGTTAACATCTGTATAGTACAAAAATCTTCTATTAAAAGAAAAAAAAAGATAAGTTTAAAATATTTTAACTGTTTAACAATTTTATTTTTAAATCTCTCTGTTACAAAATTTTAAAATTAATTACAAATTTTAATAATTTAGAAAATAAAATAGTATTTCACATACCTAAATTGCATAAATTCTTTTATTTTTTAACAGTTAAAATTATAATTGAAATTTTTATGTGTTATCTATCTATCTGATAATTATTTAAAATATTACATATTATATTAAAAAAATGCAATTGAAGACAAATACAAATTAAAATATTTTGAAGTTTTTAATATCCATTTCAAGTGTAGAGATACAATTACATTAGTTGAGTTAATCTTTTCTTGTAGCCTCTATGAATATGTAAAAATTACAAGAGAGACTTTAGACAATTTTTACACATTCATAAACAAGAAAGACTCTAAAAAATTATCAAATTCATTAATATTTTAATTGTGTTTCTTAAGCTTGAAAAGACATGTAAGGAAACTTCAAATTATATTTTTTTGTATTTACCTTCAATTACAATTTTTAATACATTTTATCATATTTTAAGATGTTTTGTCCTAAACTTAAAAATTTTTTGAATTGGAATTTGTTACTTGGACAGTATCTTTGAGTGAAAAATTAATTTTAAATGATATACTTATCGTTTACATTGAATAAACTTAAAAGAATAATGCTTCAATAATAATAAATGCATATTATAAAATTGTTTAAAAAATAAAATGAAGCTAGAATGACAATTATAAAAATTAAATTTAAGATGTTAAAGTTTATAATTAATAAAAATTTATTATATGAATTTTTATTTATAGTCAGAAGAAGAAAAAATGATTAAAAAATTAATCAGAAAAGAAGAAAGGAAGATACAGAGGGANAAATACAAATTAAAATATTTTGAAGTTTTTAATATCCATTTCAAGTGTAGAGATACAATTACATTAGTTGAGTTAATCTTTTCTTGTAGCCTCTATGAATATGTAAAAATTACAAGAGAGACTTTAGACAATTTTTACACATTCATAAACAAGAAAGACACTAAAAAATTATCAAATTCATTAATATTTTAATTGTGTTTCTTAAGCTTGAAAAGACATGTAAGGAAACTTCAAATTATATTTTTTTGTATTTACCTTCAATTACAATTTTTAATACATTTTATCATATTTTAAGATGTTTTGTCCTAAACTTAAAAATTTTTTGAATTGGAATTTGTTACTTGGACAGTATCTTTGAGTGAAAAATTAATTTTAAATGATATACTTATCGTTTACATTGAATAAACTTAAAAGAATAATGCTTCAATAATAATAAATGCATATTATAAAATTGTTTAAAAAATAAAATGAAGCTAGAATGACAATTATAAAAATTAAATTTAAGATGTTAAAGTTTATAATTAATAAAAATTTATTATATGAATTTTTATTTATAGTCAGAAGAAGAAAAAATGATTAAAAAATTAATCAGAAAAGAAGAAAGGAAGATACAGAGGGATGAAGCAAAAACAAGTAAAGATAGTGTAGATAATTTTCTATTTGATCCAGCAGCGTTAAGAAAACAAAGGTTTGTAATATTTCTCAAATATAGTTTCAGATAAATTTTAGAAATTAAAAAGAAATCTTATTAAATTTATGATGATAAAAAATAAATAACTTCAGTCACTCCATTGTACACCCAAATCTGTTTTTATATAGAATTTTTTTTTTTTACCAACTTACATTTATCAATTTGGAAAAAAATTCTTTTTTTACATGAGTTTTAATCTAACATGTTCAATAAATTTGCCTTTTTTAACACCTTAAGTTTCCAGCAATTTTTGATATTAATGTAAATAAACATAAAAAATACTTAAAACTGAAAAAAAAATGAAATGCGTTAATTTTGAAGAAAAAGCTTCAAACTTTATTTTCCTTTGTCTTGCCTTTCTGCCAAATATGACACCATGAGTCATTGTTTACACAGCTGGAGTTGGATTTCCCAGGACATTGTCATAGAAGTCTCGGGAGGAGATGGGTTTATAGTAGGGTGACTACTTTCTGGCCGTATATTTTAAAATATTTTTAAAAAATTAAAATTTTTATTGCGATTTCCGACCCCCCCGACTTAATTAAACTTGTATATAATAAAATCTATTAATTAAAAAAATTAAAAAACTATTGGAGGTTGTTTTTGATATCAGAAAGTAGCTTTAAATAACTTTACGGAAGTAAAATCTGTGCACTGCAACTTTAGAACCATGAATGAAATTTGATATCAAAATCCCATTAAAAAACAATTAATCGTTAATCATGCGTCATTAAAGCTAAATTAAAATCGCGATAAAATTTTTTCGCGTGGGAAAAAAATTTTGAAAAAATTTGGAGACAAAAAACATTCCAAAAATTCAAAAAAAAAACAAAATTTTTTTTTGGTGCCAAAAGGACTGAGTTTTCTGTAACATTATGTAACATGCCCAAGTTAACTTGGGTGAAGAACTAAAGGGGAATTAAAAATTTCTATTTGTTTTTAATTTTAAGAAAAAATATTCATACTTTCTTTCCTAGAAAACTGCCATTTTAAAAAAAAATTTGCATTTAAAGCATTTCAAATTTACTTATGAATATATATATAGCAAAATACTCAAGAAAATTTTAAGAGTTGGCTGTTTTTGTTGTTTATTTGAGCATATGACAATGGTGCATTTAGGTGGCAACCAGCTAAGTACGCAAGCCAATGGCTTATTAATTTCATAAGAAATGAACTATGTCAGTAAAGGCAAATGCTTTTTAAGGTACTATAGGTGAAAATTGAATTTAACATTACTAGCTACAAATTTCAGGTCAAATACCGAATTTGAGTAATTAAACAAATAACAAAAAATGCTTATGAATTTTACTTTAACTTTTTAATCTACAGTAACTTTCCACTAACTCTGATCCAACCAACTAAGACTTCATGTAACTCAGACAAATTTTTTGAAAAATGATACAGTAATTTAAAATTCCTTGACAATAGGAATAATTTTGTTCTAGTTATAACAAAAATTAATAAATGTTTCCAACATCTGGAAATCTTTGTGATACTGTACAGTACATTATATTATTGTAATCAATATGTTAATAATGACTACGGTATGAAACAATGTAGTCAAAGACTGTGCATTGTTGATTACTGTTTGGTCATGAAAGTTTTTGAGCTTGTTTCCTGTAAGAATAGATCTCCTGCTGAATAATAATAATCAGCAATATAACATGAAAGCTCAGTAAAAATCAGTAAAACTTGTATAAAGCTGATCATAATAAATTATTGTACTATATATTCACCTTCTTTTCCACATTGTTGGAGAAAACATCCAGCTAACCCAAACTTTACTCCCTGTTAGTCCAAGTAAGCAGGGGGTTTACTATATATCAGAAAAATAAACACTACATAAGTGAAAAGAAAATAATAATGTGATTATAAAGGAAACAAATATTCTGTTTAATGGAAAGTTTGTTGTTTGTTTGATAATTTTTTTATCTGAGGTTCACAACTATCTTTAACACACTTTTTATGACAGCTTTTCAACACTACATATGCAAAGTTTCAAAATCTGTCAAATTTTTTTTATAATTTATAAAAACTTAATACTTTCTAAACATTCAATGTAGGTACCTTGAAATCATTCAAGGATCTCAGGTTTGCCATCACTGGACTATGTCATTGGTTTACTTACTTAGCTGCTTGCCAGATAGTTTGATCACTCAGTCATTAATTCTGACTCACCTGCTAATTAAACAGCCAGAAAACTCTCTTCAAGTTTTGGCAATTTGTTTGTATGATTGCATTTCTTCTGATTTCTTTCAATACTGAATAGTTTTTTTATGCCATTTGGTGTTAAAAGCTAGAGTTATTTTGGTGTTTAATTGAAAAAGATGAATAAAAAATAAAAATAATACCGTAGAACCTCGATTATCCGGACTAATTGGGGATGAAGGTAGTCCAGATAAGGAAAAATCCGGATAATCGAAACAAATACTTTAATTTGTCTTTTAATGATAATACAACACGTTTTCTTTTCTATGACATATCAAATACTGTATTTAAATCGTGATCAAATTTTTAAGAAACAAACATTCGTATTGAATTTGGACTACTACTGACCAACGCTAACAGACTACCTATTATTTAAAAGGCCCCCTGGTGGCACAAGAAGACAGATTTTATAAAATAAAAAGCAGTTGAAACTGCATTTTTATGAATAAAAATTTGACAAACTATTTATTGTTTTATGACGAGTAAAATTTTTTCGTCGCGTTCGCGGCTTGTAAGTAATGCATAAACCTTCAAAACACGAGGCTCTTCGGACCGCGAGGCATAGACGGTGGCCCATGTTGCCCATGCCTTACGCCGCCCTTGGTCATAGAAATGATGTAATTTGTAAAATAAATTATTTATAAATACGTATGTCAAGTTATATTTTTATTACTACGTAAAATATATTTAAGAGTTTACGACCACTGTGCTGGGTGAGACGTTGTTGAAACAAAAAAAGTTATGCATTCCGTCACGTACATAAACAGTGTCGTAATTCGCCAAGTGCAATCAGCAAATTCGTAAAATTTTTGTTTATTTTGAACAATCTGGATAATCGAAAATCCGGATAATAGAGGTCCGGATAATGGAGGTTCTACTGTATTTGTACAAATAATATAAATTTATTAAAGTTTACTGGTAAGTTATAGTATCCACTTTGATTTATTAACTAAAATTGAAATATTTTGAATTCTTTAAACACAAAATTGTCCTTATCCATTCAAAATTAAATCAGCTGATGGAAAAGTTGTTTCACTGGTTTTGCTATATAAATTTCCCTTGTAACCTGAGGTGTAAAAAAAATTTAGTCTTCAGGTACATAGATAGAAAAAATTTTCAGAGCTTAGAGTTAAACACATTATCTTAATTAGATTATTGTATTATTGTAAAGGTGAGAGAGGTCTGGAACCACTCTCTCACCTTTCCATACAGACAGTGTTTTTTTTTTTTTTTTTACAGCGATTTTTCAGGAAAGTATCTACTGTGTAAAAACAGAATTGAATTTATTTGTAGCATCAACATTTCATAGTTAACTAGATGATAAATTTCCAATAGTAATCATTGTAATATGAAATTTTATGAAATATGTAGTTTTTATGACTATTGTCTAAGTTGAAATGTCACAAATTTAAATATTCTCTTTGTGACTTCTTATCATAAGATAAAATTTTTAAATTCCTCTTTAAAATAAAAGGAGGCCAAAAGCAATATGAATTGAATAAATATTTTTAAGATAGCATCACAGCTTCAGCTCCCTTGAAGAACAAAAATTTTTTAAAAGTTAAACTGATTTAATGCTTTAATATTTTGGAATGTAGCCAGAATTTTTTAAATAATTTTTCCTTTCTGAGCTTTAAGAACCATGAAAACTAATAGGAAGAGAAAATATTAAAAACATTTAATTGAGAATATATTACTGTAATGCAGTGGTACCTCAGGATACGAACGCCCAGCATACAAAATTTTCAGGATACGACATGAAATTTGAACATATTTTTGCTCCACGATACGAACAAAAACTCACCATACGACGTTACATTAGTTCGCAGTGCCATCTTTTATTCACTTCTGTTCATTGGTCTCAGTCCATGTGTTTGTTTCATCATGGAAGGATCTTACTCGATAAAGGACATCTTGAGGTATTATCAGAAAGTGACTGATTTTATTGAAAAGAAACATCCCAAAAAGGTTCACACTAGCTGTATTGCTGCTCAGACTAATGACATTTGCCTAAGTAATTTTAGAAACATTTTAAAAAGTAGGCAAAGCCAAATCTCTTTGGTAGATATTTTACTAAGTGACCTTTATCCAGTGAAAGTGCTGGTGGAAGTGAAGGAAAGAAAGCAAAAAGCAGTGAATAAAAATTTAAAAAAATATATGCCCAGTGATGT
>NW_019384602.1:631827-643603 GCF_000671375.1 Centruroides sculpturatus | reverse complement strand
ACACACATACATACATACATACATACACATATACATACATATATATATATATATATATATATATTTTTTTTTTTTAATTTTCATTCACTGCTTTTTGCTTTCTTTTCTTCACTTCCACAGCACAAAAATTAGTGTTGTTTTATATATATAAAACAACACTAATTTTTTAATCTTTTCTAAGTTATTTTTTAAGTTATTGTTACATTATGTTATGTAAGTTAAGTTTTAGTATCATTTTCCTTCTCCCTCTCCTCCTCCACCAGTTTACACCACCACCATCGTCTATCCTCAAAGATAAAGTGCAAATAAAACTACATTTTTTTTTATCAATTATTGTTCTATTATGGTTATTTACACATTTACAACTACAAAATGCATTTTCCAGTGTTTTCCTTACTAAAGTTTTTTTTTCAATGTACTTCTTAGCTTTAATTTGAGTGTGTTTTTTTTCGTGTTGGAATGAATTATTTGGTTTTACATGTAATCGTATGGGGAAAATGATTCACCTTACGACATTTTCATGATATTATCTCAGTTTCAGAACGGATTAATTTCGTATCCTGAGGTATCACTGTATAATATTTTAAGTGAGAGCCTGCACACACAGATCTAATGTTACATTTTCTTCTTTCTTGTGAAGTTTGCAAGAAAAAAAAAATCTTTGTTTTAAGCAGCAGGGTATAATGGAAGGAAATATTAGAGATTTTTCCATTTAACAAGATTGTTGTGTAATGCTTGCTCTGTCAATGCAATTGTGTTTTGTTCAAACATATGTTTAATTTTTTTTTTAGTCTGTCTTTATGTACTACCAATGTAAAATTAATAGGTTCTGATTTCTAGATCAAAGTAATAAGGGACATAGATGAAAATATCTTGCTTCATTACTTGGGATAATAAACAAGTTTTTCACTTGCAGTCTTTGCAAATCAGATGTTGAACAACAGAAGAGATAGTACAATGTTAATTTGATGGATAAAAAGTTTCACTTAGTATTTTTAATGATAGTTTTTCTTTTCACATTTATTTTAACATTTCTAATGGTCTAGAAAGCAAGAAATTTCAGTTTGAAAGTTCAAGGATATCTGTGCTATGAAGAATTTTGGCTACATTCCAAAATGTTAGAATGAGGATTAGGTCAATTTTTTAAAAGCTTTTTAGTGATGATAACGACTGTTTAACATAACTCTTAAGTCATATGATTTGTTTTTGTTTCATTCTTTTAGCAAAGTTTCCTAGTCTAACAATAACATGATTTTATTAAAAATACAGTAGAACCTCGATTATCCGGACTAATTGGGGATGAAGGTAGTCCGGATAAGGAAAAATCCGGATAATCAAAACAAATACTTTAATTTGTCTTTTAATGATAATACAACACGTTTTCTTTTCAATGACATATTGGTAATATTAAAAATAAATACTGTATTTAAATCGTGATCAAATTTTTAAGAAACAAACATTCGTATTGAATTTGGACTACTACTGACCAACGCTAACAGACTACCTATTATTTAAAAGGCCCCCTGGTGGCACAAGAAGACAGATTTTATAAAATAAAAAGCAGTTGAAACTGCATTTTTATGAATAAAAATTTGACAAACTATTTATTGTTTTATGACGAGTAAAATTTTTTCGTCGCGTTCGCGGCTTGTAAGTAATGCATAAACCTTCAAAACACGAGGCTCTTCGGACCGCGAGGCATAGACGGTGGCCCATGTTGCCCATGCCTTACGCCGCCCTTGGTCATAGAAATGATGTAATTTGTAAAATAAATTATTTATAAATACGTATGTCAAGTTATATTTTTATTACGACACAAAATATATTTAAGAGTTTACGGCCACTGTGCTGGGTGAGACGTTGTTGAAACAAAAAAAGTTATGCATTCCATCATGTACATAAACAGTATCGTAATTCGCCAAGTGCAAATGAGCAAATTCGTAAAATTTTTGTTTATTTTGAACAATCTGGATAATCAAAAATCTGGATAATAGAGGTTCGAATAATCGAGGTTCTACTGTATATTGTTTTTATTATTATTGTGTTATTGACAAAAATGTATTTACACATTATTCAGAGTATTTGGAAAGTCTGGAATCATAGAAAAAAGCATTTACAGTTGTATCTCATACTTTGAATGACTCTATGAACATTTCATAGTTTGAACATTAAATTTGACAAAAATTTATTTAGGAGTTTGAACTGTGCCTGCAGTGAAAAAATGTGCTTGAAACATAAATACAATCTGTTGTGCACCCAAGTCATCTCTTGCTTGTTATGTTCATATGTTTTCAGTGATTTTTTTTGTCTTATTTTTGTGTGTTTGATTATTCATAGATTTTTAACAATTTCTTTCTGCAATTTTTCTTTGTCATTTTTTTTTTGGGCACTCCCATACATTTTGTATCTTATAGTTCAAAATTTTCTGAATGAAACTGTTTAAACCACATTTGACATGTTTGAAGTAAGGAGCATCTTGTGTGATATGCTTCTTGTCTAGTTTTGTGTTCAAAGCCACCTTAGCGCTTGTATAATTGAGGGAGCATTTTCCCCTCATTACAAATGTTTTTACTATTTGTATGACATTATATTCTTTCTGATACTCATAAAGCATAATGTGCCCCATATAATTTTTATCTGAAGACATTTCAACTTGATTTTATTCAAACAAAATGCAAAGTAAAAAGTTTAAAATAAGCTTTTAACAAAGAAACACAATCTCATATTAGCAATAACTGTTCAATTTCACAACTGTTATAATTAAATCTCATATCTATGTTAAGTAACAAGGGCTGTTAAAAATACCAGAAACTTTCTGTTCAATCCAATATAATCTTTACTTATTAACCATGGCATCCAAGAAGTGTGTGGAAGCAACAAAATCTAAGAGGAAGGTTGTATCAATGATTGAGATGAGAAAGGAACTTATCACAAAGCAGGAACATTGTGTGACAGATGTCGCAGCCATGTTTAAAATGCCAAAGTTGATGGTGTGCTACCAGTAAATGCAATTTTCATTTTATTATACAATAGTTATGTATTTTATTTATTGTTTTTGTGTTTTAATTCATTGTTAGGGTATTTAATTGTGTTATTTTTACTTTAAATTATGTGTATTTTCTGTTTTAATTTTGTTGAAATGGGTATTGGAATGGATTAATTCATTTTCCATTATTTTTAATGGGGAAAAATTGATTTGGATTTTAAATGGTCTTCTGCAATGAATTAAATTCAAAGTACGAGGCACCACTGTGTTATTAAAGAATATGCTTGATATGACTCTTCAATCTCTACACACTTTTATAAGAAATGTCACATTTTTTTGTATTCAACAGAGCATATAGGGGTCAATATCCCAACAGGTGATAAAAAATATTGATTTTGATTTGGTATTTATTTTATTATGGTCTATCAATAATAAGAAACATGGATTTATCTGTAAAAGTGCATGTTGATTAAAGGAAATATGCTGAACATTTTCTTTAAAAACATGCTCCATATTGTTGAAAATAAATTTCTGTGACTAGACTTTTGAATGCCCTCTATATTGAATAAAAGTTAATATTTATTATTTTTTGTTAGCTTATTTACATATTATGAATATAAATACTAATTTATTTTAATCATTTAATAAAAATGACTTCTTTTAATTACTATCAATTCTTCATGTATTTAATATTAAATATTTTATCACAATATCTCCTATTCTGAATACCGGTATTTTGAACAATCTTGTACTCACTCGTTTAACCTTTACTTTCCGGTACTGCTTAAACTTCATAAAACAAACGTTTTTGGCCTCACTCGAGGTCTGCTTCAGGTTACAAGAAAAACCGGTTTCCAATCTTAGAACGTTCCTTCAAGAATCGTTCTAAGATTGGAAACCAGTTTTTCTTGTAACCTGAAGCAGACCTCGAGTGAGGCCAAAAACGTTTGTTTTATGAAGTTTAAGCAGTACCGGAAAGTAAAGGTTAAACGAGTGAGTACGAGATTGTTTAAATATTTTATATGATTTACTTTGATATTTACATTAAGAGATATAAAACATTATACGGTATATTATATTTGTTATTTTTAAAAGAGTCTGTAGTCAAACTATTTTATTGTTTTTCCAGAGAAGCAGAATTACTTAAAAGTGTGCAAGTTCCTTTATACAAGAAAGTAGTTCCCATTCAAAGAGAAAAATTTCCTTATGTTTTTGATATTTATTCAGAATCAAAACTAACTTCTGCATTTATCAGTGGAAATAAGGTATTTATGCAAAATTTTTATTTAATAAATTTAATTGTTTTTAATAATTTATCGAATAAAATTTCTGTTTTGATACATTTTGTAAATTATATATTTTATTTATTTAGTATGTGTTTCATCCACTTTATGAAAGAATAAAACAATAGAAATACATTAAATAAATGAACAATATATAAAATCCAAATAATTACAAAAACTGACCAAACTATGATGGCCTGGTATCATAATAATAAAGATAAGTGGGTTAAAAAAGGTAAACAAAATAATAAAGTTTCTGGTAAAAATACAAAAAATAAGTATTATGGTAAAAATAAAAACAACAGGGCTCACAGCTTGTCAACTACCAAATTATGTATTTTATATATAAAGAATTCAGATTTTTAAATCGGTTTTGGGTAGTAAGATGACTCAATAAAGGCATACTGATACACAACACTTTTTAAAACAAACTCTTTTATACTATATTTAAGTTTTGATAAATGTTTCCTGTAATAACTGTTATTGTGATAAACAAAAATTCATTACATTTATTAAATTATTTAATTATTGAAAAATATTTTTATTTAACTAATGTATCATTATTAGAATACAGTAGAGCGTCGATTTTCCGAAAGTCAATCATCCGAAACGTCAATCATCCGAAAGAATTCCAGTCGGCAAATTTAAATTTTCGCCAGTGCTGTGGCGCTGCAATCTTTGGCTATGTCTTGGGCTACTCAAATATTTTACGTTTTTGATACTAAATTAACATCTGAAGTATAATTTTTTATTATTTTTATATTTTTCAATATATTTATTTTGTTTGTACAAAATAAAAAAATAATTTTTAATGATACAATAGTCTTTGTTATGTTTAACATCGATGAAAATTCAATGCGAAGCGACACGCAATGGAGAAAAATTTCGACATCAGATACGTTAAACTATTTTTTCGTACGTAAATCAGTTATCCGAAATATCAGTTATCTGGACAACCCCAGTCCCCAATTGATTTGGAAAATCGACGCTCTACTGTATTTCCATTTTTATAATGCTCAGTGTTTGTTTAGAAATTATTTAGTATATTCTTCTTTAGAATAATTTTTATCATCACCATCTGGATTTTATGGGCTTTGTCACAAAATCCACATGATGATGATCCAGGCCTCTGCCACGTTCACTACATTCTTTTATCTCTCACTATTTTCTGCCTTTATTTTCCAGTCCTTTGCAGTGCATTTTTTCTCACATCTTCCTAGATCTTACTGTTTGTCATAATTTCTTTGTCTAATAGAGCATTTTTGTCATTCTGCATTCAATCAAACAGGCAATGTGTTACTTGCCCATTTAAATCTATGACATTTTTGTATCCATTTATCAATAGTTTTCCAAATAGATCATAAAATTTGGTTTTCATTTTCTTTCTGTATATATATATATATGTTACAGTCAAAACCCGTTTTTAGTTAGAGCACGTTTTAACTAGTTGAAACTAGTTTATACTGAATGTCTTTGTTAAAACCTGTTTTGTCTAGTTAAAACTAGTTTTAACTCAAATACATTTTTGACTAGCAGTAAATTCTAGTTTTAACTAGACAAAACGGGTTTTAACAAAGACATCCAGTATAAACTAGTTTTAACTAGTTAAAACGCATCCTAACTAAAAACTGGTTTGACTGCAACGCATAGAGTGATTCGGGGTAAGATGGTAAGCGGGGGAAGATGCCTAATTTTTGATATTTTCAAACGGTGACGTCACATATTGTCATGTATTTGTATGATGAATCGTTGGGCCAATATTGAGTGCGGAAAGCTGTAGTTGGCTACCGTTACTTCATTTTCTACATCCGAGAAGAATAAAAGCTAGATAAGAACGAAGTTTTTGTTGTGAAATGTTTCTAGAATAATTTTAAACTAAAAGTTAAAATGGAATTTATTAAAAATTGCTAAAAACAATTAATGTGTGATGTAGTTAAGGTTCTAAAGTTTCCATTGTCAGCTACCGCCGATCCCGATCGGACATGCTGGAGCACGTGACTCTACTAGGCATCTTACCCCAACAAATGGAAAATATGCCACATTTTTCTTGGGGTAACGTGCCTATTTTTTGTTAATTGATTTCCAATATGCCTATTTTTAATAAACTTTTGTTTTCTCGTTTTATTGCAGGATATGCATAGAAATTATATAAGGACTTCTCAAAAAAGTTTTTGGACTGAAAAAAGCTTTCAGCTAGCTATAGAACACGTTAGAACGGGCGGAAACTTAACAATACTTATACTGTGCTGTTATACTTACTATGAAGTACTTTGTACTACATATGCAATAAATTAAATTTGGTTAAGAAATTCAAAAATTAATTTTAAGCAATTATATTTGTTATCTTACCCTAATGGCATTTGGCATCTCACCCAGATACTTGGGGTGAGATGCTTAAAATGCCAGACAGTGAAAAAGTCGTCATTGCAAACACAGTATAGAATTTTTTAAAATAAACTCCAAACTTTTATTTGAAAGACATACTCCAGAATATGATATTTTCATTAGAGGGCTCCTAAACTCAAATTAGCGCTGTAATTTTCTTCATAAGCAAAATGTTAGGCATCTTCCGCCGAATCACTATACATAACTTTATTTCCCCCAAACATATTTATGTAGCTAAAATTAGTTTTAACTAATGTTAAAAGTTAAAACTAGTTTTATCTAAAGTCAAAACATATACAGCAGTAAATTAACTAGACAAAACTAGAATTTACTGTAGTCAAAAATGAATTTGAGTTAAAACTAGTTTTAACTCAAATTCTAAAAGTTAAAACTAGTTTTAACTAGACAAAATGGGTTTTAACAAAGACATTCAGTATAAACCAGTTTCAACTAGACAAAACGGGTTTTAACAAAGACATTCAGTATAAACTAGTTTTAACTAGTTAAAACGCGTTCTAACTAAAAACTAACATATATATATATATAATTACTATCATAGATTTATTTGTATACTATTTATATTTCTTGATTATTTATTTAAATGTTTTTTGTATACAATATAATTGATTTTTATTTAAAAACTAAAATTTTTTTCTAGTTAATACTTCCAGTTGGACATAAACAAATAAACAATTCAAAATATCAAGAAGTAATAATACCAGTTAGTGATCCACCTCCTGCAGATATTGGAAGCACATTAATATCAGTAGAAACATTAGATGAGGTATGTTAATTATAAAATATAATGAGATAATTTAAATTGTTAAAATACATCCTGAAAATCTATTTCAGAATGTATTTGTTACTTGTTATTTAATTCAAATAAGAGTGAGTACTTAATAAATTAACAATTAAAAAAACAAATGTTTCAAAATGCCAAAAAGCACTAACTGTAGAGAGGATAAAATCTCTGGACTCCTGTAGTTGTGTGTAAAAAAGATGTTGTGAATTGGTGCATTTTCATCATTTTGAAACTTTTTCAAAACATAAACATGTTTCTTAAGAATGTTAGTTTACTAAATTCTTGTTTCAGGATGTGACAAAAGCCAATTTTTACAAATTTTTTTCTTTTACTGTTTTGTCAATTTTTTACTAATCTGGGCAACTCCACAATTAGTTTGGATTTATAAGTGTGCTGAATCACTTCTAATTGATTTGAATATGGTTCAGTACCTAATACATAATCCAAATACCTAAATTTAATGACAATCATTTATGATTGACATTAAATTTAGATATTTGACCATTTAAAATTTAGGTATTTGGATTTCTTGATGGCTGTTCAAAATTTTTGTTACTACTTTCTACTAGCTTTTGTACAGAAAAAGTTTGTGTTTATAAGGATATATTAATTAGGATTTATAAAAATTAATTTAATTAGAACACTTATAATAAAGATTAATAAATCAGTATTATAAAATCATTACAATAAATTTTATTTTAATTATTTTTTAGGTTGGTCAATTAGGTTTCAAAGGAATGAAAACATTGAATAGAATACAATCAGTTGTATTTAATACAGCTTATAATACAAATGAAAATTTACTTATTTGTGCTCCAACAGGAGCTGGTAAAACAAATATTGCTATGTTGACAGTACTACATGAATTAAAACAACATATGGAAAATAGAGTTTTGAAACATAATAATTTTAAGGTTTGTTTTATTTTTATATTTTTTTAATATAAGATATTTAAGTGCTATAAATTAAATTCTATACGTTTGATATTAATATTTAGTGGTGTGCTGTCCTTGGAAGTGGTGGAAGCGCCACTTCCCTTGTATTTTCTAAAATATAATTACATATTGTGCAATTATGTTCATATTTTGACGTACTTTGAATTCATTAAAATTAATATCTTTATTATAACTGCATTATGTATCTTATTACAAATTTTTATACTACATGTGAAAAAAATGATAAGATTACTATTGTATATTGGAATATCAGTGGCGGAATGGAAGTGCTGTATTGTTGAATATGGGACAGCTTCCAAGCAGCTAGATTATATGCATTTGCACATGCGCTTTACAGAGCACCAACCTCACCCAGTTTAGCTGGTGGAAGCTACACACCAAAATATCGTATAACACTTTCAATGATTCTATCCAGGGCTGTTAGCCACCCACGTACTAGATATTTGGCTGCCCTCGCCCCATTATGTGAATCACAAGTAGATTTATAACTTAACCCAACTGATAGGAGTTTACTGGTATGTTTTTTATGATAGTTCTATATAGTTGACAGGAGTTTAAAAAAAATCCATTAAAATATTTGATATATTTATTCTGCTCTCCCATCTTGTATTACTTACAGATTTCAATGTTAAACTAATGATATTACAAGTTAGTATGTCCCATATACAAGGGGATGAACAAAAAAATGTGTTCAATTGCTGTATAATGTTAAAAAATTAGCTGTTACTTTGGCAGTATCAATTTTCAACTAAATTTAATGAATGAGATGCACAAGCTCTAGAATTTATTTTCCTTAAATTTTTGATTTATGTATCCATTGTCATAAAAATTTGTCTTTCCATTTCTTTCCCGAGACTACAAATATTCAAGTACAAAGTAACTGATTTCAACTTATTTCTACTTAAGTAGTTAAATAATTAAGAGATTAGGGAGTTAGGGACATAAAACCCTGCTGAAAGAGCTGGAATTTTACTTAAAAGCTTAACCAAACCAATCTCTAGCAGAGTACAGTGGGGATGGATTTCTTCATAATATTAGATAATAAAGACAGAAATTTTTCCAGTTCAATGAGAGTCCCTGAAAAGTTGTAAATTTTGGAAATTTCCATGGGCACCTGGTCCTAAAACAAATTAGAAAACAAATCACAGACTAGTGGTTGAGTTTAATATATTTAGATTTTTACAACTATGGCGAGAAATGTTTAAAATTTACAACAACCCTGTTGCGTCCTTTGAGGTATATTAGTGATGCGACAAAAGAGGCATTTGACATTGACCAGTATCGGCACCCTTGGGATTTGGCAGCTCATGTGTATGCACACACTGCAACCTACTCTGATTCCTTCCATCAGCTACTGGTAGGGAGCTATTTGACTAAGTGGATTGTTTTAAGATTTAAAAAGTAAAGAAGATTTTATGTTATTTTTATGTACGTTTCTTTACAAAGCTATATTTAATTATAATTTTCTTTAAAAGTATATTCATACAATTGAAGAATATTTTGTACCAAGTATGTATATCCACCACACATTTTATTTTACCAAGTAAGTTTTTATTATTTTATTTTTAATTTTAGCCCATATATCATGGCTAGCAATTCAGAATGTAATTGTGATATTAAAAATACATTTAGAGAAGTCTACGGTTTTTATTGGTTTATCGAACAAACGAATATGAATGGACCCTAGACCATCACTGATGCGCAGTTAACTAATTGCCCCTGAAAATCGTCTTAGAGAAACAAAGCTTCCCTATTATCAAATGTCATGGCATGCCACTGTTAATATATAGTTTTATAGATACTCTAATCATTGCAAAACTGATTACAAAATAATCACTTTTTTCTTGAATATTTATTCAAGTTTGTGTTTGTTTATTCATTTGGATTATTTTCATATAATATTGATTGAATTATATGTAATTTGCAATATTTGCAAACTTCTTTTGCTTAATCGACTGTTTAATTAATTTATTTTAATATAAATAATATCAAATTTTATAAAGTTTAGAAATAAATTCTCATAAATTTTTAAAGATATGACCATACATATTTTTATTGTTAGAAAATAACAGAGAATCTGCATTATTCGTTTTTAATAAATTCTTTTGTATTAAATTAAAAACTTATTTATTATTATTAATTTTTTTTTACAATTTAACTTCACACTAGTAGCATTGAATTTCTTTCCTTTTGGATACATATGTAATCATTTATATAAAACGATGACTTATTTCATCATTCAAGATATATTTCATCAAAGGAATATAGTTTTTGATGCATATAATTCACATCTGATCTGATTTTACATTAGCAGACTATTTTTATACTACATAGAAATTAAGATTCCAATCTATATTGCCAGCTGATATTGATTCAAAGACAAAATGATGCCATGATTATATCTTTATCAGTTATATTGAATTAGAGACATGGAACAATCTTGATTATAAGAATCTGTTGTTAGCACTTCAGGTATCTAACTCTTAATATTTTAATGAAATCAAAATTTCCAAAATTAAAAGTCTATGGTTTGTACTTTATTAATCATCAGAAAAGCTATATACTGTTTGTTCATTGCATTCTAAATTACTTAAAATTATTATTCAAATATTTACTGTGAATGTAATTTTTAATATTTCTAAATGAATTGGAATATTGTGGAAAAATATTTTGTTTTCGATCAAAACATTTCAAAACAGTTAAATGTTCATTTATGAAAATTTATAATATTAATCCAACAATTTTTAAAGTTTATAGTCTTTTTATTATATATATGTATAATAATAATTATTTTATTCTATATTTAAAAGAAGTTTATTGCCGATTAATTTTTATTAATACAGAAATATTGAAAAATTTAAATGAATAAAATATGTTTTAATTAAAAATAAAATATTCTGTATGGATATTTTCTTTTAGATAGTTTACATTGCTCCAATGAAAGCCCTTGCATCTGAAATGACTAGAAATTTTAGCAGAAGACTTGACGTTTTTAATGTAATTGTTCGAGAGTTGACAGGAGATATGCAATTAACAAAAAAAGAAATTAATCAAACTCAGGTAAATAAATATCAGTTTTTGTAAATTTTCGTTTGTATATGATTATTTTCCTCCTTTCCTTTCTACCTCTTTTCCCCCCCACCCCCTACACACATCCCTTCTCTTTCTTCTCTTCCCTCACTCACCTCTTTCTCCCTATCCTATTCCTTCCTTGGCTATACCCTCGAGTTCGGCCAATTACTTTAAATCTTATGTTTTATGTATATGATTATTTAATACTTTTATTCAAAATATTTTATCTTGTTCTAATTTAATATGAAAAAAGTATTTAATTATTATAAGTATTAGCTCCAACAGGAGCTGG
>NW_019384602.1:627373-631455 GCF_000671375.1 Centruroides sculpturatus | reverse complement strand
ACCGGTCGCCGTAGCACATATGTAAGGTCAGTTTGAGCGGAAAAATTAAGGAGAGATAGATATCGTCTGGCCAACGAGAAGTAGATTTGTCTCACTAACAATAGTTTGTGATCGCCAAAAGTGCTACTGCGTCGTAAGGTGTTTTCCTGAACAAACTGATACGTGATACATTCATTGACTATTATGTTTAATAATATGACTTGTGGGTACCTAAACATTTAGTATTTTAATATTAATTTAATGCAAATGTATACATATCCAATAATATTAAACAGAAAAAATAAATATATTTAATAAAAATCTTTGTTTTAATGAATGTACAATGTCATGGCTCGGTAAATACGTCAACACTAAAATGAATATCACTCTAGCATAGGGAAAATTGAAGAATTACACTGCAAAACATCAAATTGCGCAGCAGCGTTATTGTGAATTGGCGTTATTGTGAATCAGTGTAAATTGAGACAGTGTAAACCGAGGGCTGCCTGTACTACTTATGTTAAAGAAAGTCAATAGTCCAATCAATCAATGATGGGACTAATGATTTAAACATTAATGGCACAGAGATCGCCTTGTGTCATTAGATGTCACAACATGAATCATTGATGACATTGCTATTTAAATTAGATACTAATGCGCATGCATGAAAGTTACTGCTTCCATTTTTAGGTATGGTCACAGTTGATTTTAAAACAATTAATAAAATCTGCTTTAATTGACATTCACGTAATATAAATGGAATCCAAGAATTCCTGTTTAAAGATGCTTAAGTCGAATTAAATAACAAAAATTTATTATTATTATTATTATTCCTTTTTTTAGATGATAGTGACAACACCTGAAAAATGGGATGTTGTAACAAGAAAGGCAACAGGAGATATTGCTTTAGCTCAGCTAGTACGTTTAATTATAATTGATGAAGTACATTTATTACATGGAGATAGAGGTCCAGTATTGGAAGCGATAGTTGCTAGAACCCTTCGACAGGTAATAACACTTAAAGTTAAATTTGAGTAATGTTTGTGAATTTAATCTTCCTGAATATTAAAGACACTATTTTATAAAAGTCATTGAATTAATGGTGAATATAGTTTACATTGCTCCAATGAAAGCCCTTGCATCTGAAATGACTAGAAATTTTAGCAGAAGACTTGACGTTTTTAATGTAATTGTTCGAGAGTTGACAGGAGATATGCAATTAACAAAAAAAGAAATTAATCAAACTCAGGTAAATAAATATCAGTTTTTGTAAATTTTCGTTTGTATATGATTATTTTCCTCCTTTCCTTTCTACCTCTTTTCCCCCCACCCCCTACACACATCCCTTCTCTTTCTTCTCTTCCCTCACTCACCTCTTTCTCCCTATCCTATTCCTTCCTTGGCTATACCCTCGAGTTCGGCCAATTACTTTAAATCTTATGTTTTATGTATATGATTATTTAATACTTTTATTCAAAATATTTTATCTTGTTCTAATTTAATATGAAAAAAGTATTTAATTATTATAAGTATTATAAAAGTATATAACTCCCATTTGTCTAGTTATGTAAAACTGCAAGAAAAATGTGAAAGACCAAAATTAGAGAATGTCGATATTCTGATATTCTCCGGTGAATGTTGACACATACAAAATACGTCGGTGAAAGACTGAATATTTGGTTAAAGTATTATACATTCGAACAATCGCCAGTGTATGTCGACAAGCACAGACAAGCCTTGGTGGAGGTCGAAACGACACCTGACAAGCCGATGTTGACAGAAAGGCGACAGTCTATTGCTAAATTCTTTGCCGTTTCCTTCTGCTCAAATTGGCGATACCATACGAATACAAGTCCCTGATGTCAACCATGGCCATAGAGATGCCCGAAATGTGTTGGCAGTTGTTGTTGGAATAGAAGGTTCCGACTTTTATAAATTAACAAACAAAAATGGTACCCTCAAACAACTTTATACCTGTAATCAGTTCGTAATTTGTAAAGAAAAGTTACTTTTCATAGATGAGGTTTCTTCTCAAGAAATATCGCTGAGAGAAGCAGCTGCAGCTAATTCGAAAAGTGGAGGGCAAGGCTATATATGCTGTCATTGCAAAAGTATGTTCCATGAATAAATGCAGTTGTAAAACAAGGAACTCTTGTTCAATTAAAAGTGCCATAACAGTTTAAGTTGTTGCAATAAATAAGATTGTATGGTTAATGTTATCTATGGTTCCAAAATGGCCGTGCTTCGGGTAGGTTCGTTTTGTTTCTGTTAGGTTAACTACTTTTTTAGTAGATGTTTCCTTTTTTTTTTATTTATTTTGTTCAAGAACTACTGTGAATCAATAAGTAGGGACGTTTGACACTCGGCAGCCTGCTGGCAGCTCCCCTCCGGGAGGAGTCCGTCTGGATCACAAACAGTTGGCAGCGCATCCATTTTGGAACCATACATAATATTAACCGATTGGATAATGTTAATCACATAATTTATGTGTAAGTTTATTATTGTATTATTTTCTTTAATGATTTAGAATGAACTGTTCATTTTAGGTTCAATGGTTTATTTACATGTGCTGTTACTTAAGCTTTCTCCTATTTTGACATATTAAAAAGTTGCATTTTTGTCTTAACGTAATAAAAATATTTTTATTCAACATTCACCATTAGTGCATGCTGAATGTCGACATTTGCTGGTGTAAGTGAGAAATAATGATATTTAGCAAATATTTCGTACATACACGAAATGACTGTGTGAATGCTGACATTCGCCAGATACCGGTCATTCACAGTAACATATATATATAAAACAATGAACAATGATACCAAACTGAGAATATTGAAAATGTTAATTCTCAATAGTTTTTGAAATTACTCTTTAAAAAGATATTGAACTACAGTAGATCATCAATTATCCGAATCACTTGGGGACTGGGGTTGTTCAGAAAATCAATTTTTTGGATAACTGATTATGTACAAAAAAAATATATTAATTTATCCCATGTTGAAATTCATTCAAATCCTGGCACGTCCTTAAGTGCCCTCTCATGGTTGCACCAGTGCTGAAAGCTAAAACATGCACACCAACAAAAATAATATAGGAGTAGCCCAAGACATAGCCAGAGATTGCAGTGCCATAGCACTAGCGGAAATTTAAATTTGCTGACTGGAACGCTTTCGGTTAATTCATGTTTCAGTTGATTGATATTCAGATAATCAATGCTCTACTGTATGTTTTAATTATTTCTAAATTTTAGAAATTGGATCATTGAGAAAAATTAAATATGGCTAATGATTTTAAACTAATACTAATATTCATAACTTAATAGTTCTAATATTACTAGTTATTTTGAATTTATATTAAATTAATCATATTGATTATGACACTTGTTATTAAAAATTTATTATTATTATTATTATTCCTTTTTTTAGATGATAGTGACAACACCTGAAAAATGGGATGTTGTAACAAGAAAGGCAACAGGAGATATTGCTTTAGCTCAGCTAGTACGTTTAATTATAATTGATGAAGTACATTTATTACATGGAGATAGAGGTCCAGTATTGGAAGCGATAGTTGCTAGAACCCTTCGACAGGTAATAACACTTAAAGTTAAATTTGAGTAATGTTTGTGAATTTAATCTTCCTGAATATTAAAGACACTATTTTATAAAAGTCATTGAATTAATGGTGAATATATTACATATTAAGCTTTATGGTTTTAGGAAATTTTTTCATTATTATTATGTTGGGTTTAGTGGGTAATACTCGGTTTAAACCGGTGGCTGTGTACTATGCTGGACCAGAGTCAAGGCATAGCAACCAAAACAAATTAAATAAGTGTGTCAGTGTCTGTATTCAGGAATTTCCTAACAATGTGGCATGTATTCAATATAGTGGCCTTCTGTAGTGTGATGTATGTATTTCTATTCAATTGTAATGTTCCCAGGCTTTTGTGTAGTGTGTGTGGTATCACACCTGTACAGGAGAGAACAACAGGTACAATAACTACCCTATCCATCCTCCATAGATGCCTTATTTCCTGGGCAAGTTCTGTGTACTTGCTAATTTTTTCAGTGCATGTGTTTTGTACATTGTGAGTGTTTGGA
>NW_019384602.1:619770-621819 GCF_000671375.1 Centruroides sculpturatus | reverse complement strand
ATACAGTTGTCCCTTGATAATCCGACAGGTATGGGACCAAAGGTGTGTCAGATTACCAAAAGTGTCCGGATTACTGAAAATAATTACATATTTCGCATTGTTTTGCTAGCAGTAACTTACAATATTCTCTACTCCAACTGTTCGAACAGAACTGCACACATAAAACGCACGAAATGTGTGTCATCGAGTAAGAATTGGATGGGGAGATTCACATCGTGACATGCTTCTGTGCAAGTAGACACGTAACGGGGACGGGTACCTTGACGGGAGGTGCGTCGGACTACTGAGCATGTCGGACTATAGAGGGACAACTGTAATTTTTTAAACAGACAATAACTCTACAGACAAGAAATTTATTCCTACAGAATGTTTCAAAAAGAGTCATATTGGAAGGATTTATTTAGCATGGTGTTGTATGATTTTAGTCATTTTTCACTGCATAATATAGAATAATTAATGTAATGCAAATATTTGGAAGAGCTGAAAGACCACAATTTGATAAGTATGGAGAAGGAACTATTATAACATCTTATGATAAATTGAATCATCATTTTTCTCTTCTTACCAGTCAATTGCCAGTAGAAAGTAAATTTAATGATAAAATAATTTAAATGCAGAGGTTATGATTTTTGTTCATGCCAGGAATGCTACTGTTTGGACAGCAATGGTTCTTAAAGATATAGCTCAACATATTATTCATTTACTTTTTTTGGGAGGAAAAAATATTAAAAATTTTATTTTTTTAGGTTATGGTTTTTGTTCATGCCAGGAATGCTACTGTTCGGACAGCAATGGTTCTTAAAGATATAGCTCAACAGAAAAATCAGTTATATTTATTTCAAGCTGAACAAAATGTGCAATATTTTGCTGCAGACAAGCAGGTAATTTATTAAAACAAATACTTTTGTATTTTTAAAATACATGTAAAAATATCAATGTCGATACTGATCTAGAATATATTTTTATATGAAACATTAAATGTTAGTAATCTGTTCTATGAAATGAATTAAGCAATAAATGAAAGCACATTATAGAACTTTCAATTTTGATATACTGTATTGTCTACATCAGGGGTGGCAAACCTATGGCTTACATGCCCAAAGTGGCACATAAGGAGAAATCATCTGGCACATAACATATCATACATTTTCGATTCAATCATCCTTTTGGTTTATCACCTGATCATCCTTTTTTAAACAGTTTTTTACACTTATTGTAATTAAAGCATATTCATTTAATTTATTTAAATATAGCTATTAGGAGTGTAAAACTTTGGCAGGCATAAACATCTTTAAAGCTAAGTTTGCTTACAATATGGCATGTAGGCTCAAAAAGGTTAACCATCCCTGGTCTATATAATAATATATTTTTTTATAGAAAGGTGAATAAAACAAAATTATAATTTCATTTTTTTGGTTATTTTGATAAGATGTCAAGCAAATAGAATAAAATTAATTTTTTGCTTGAAGTATGGAATTTATTTTTTAATAAATAAAATATAAAATCTATGAGTTTTAACTCTGTAATTCTTTATTATCAGGTGAAGTAAGTATTTCAAATAGCCAAACAAATGATTTATGCCAATCCAAAATGCATATGTAGAAGAGAAAATTGATTAATAAATTGTATGTTGTTAAACCAATGGATATTCATTTAACTGTTTGAAGTACCACATCTGATAATAAAGGATTATAGAGTTATAACTCATAAGAATACATCTACCCTATAACAAAGGATATAAAATCTAGTACAGTAGAACCTCGATTATCCGGATTTTCGATTATCCAGATTGTTCAAAATAAACAAAAATTTTACGAATTTGCTGATTTGCACTTGGCGAATTACGATAGTGTTTATGTACTTGATGGAATGCATAACTTTTTTTGTTTCAACGTCTCACCCGGAACAGTGGCCGTAAACTCTTAAATATATTTTACGTAGTAATAAAAATATAACTTGACATACTTATTTATAAATAATTTATATTCAAATTACATCATTTCTATGACCAAGGGCGGCGTAAGGCATGGGCGACGTGGGCCACCGCCT
>NW_019384602.1:602646-617441 GCF_000671375.1 Centruroides sculpturatus | reverse complement strand
CACAGTGGTCGTAAACTCTTAAATATATTTTACGTAGTAATAAAAATATAACTTGACATACTTATTTATAAATAATTTATATTCAAATTACATCATTTCTATGACCAAGGGCGGCGTAAGGCATGGGCAACGTGGGCCACCACTTATGCCTTGCTGTCTGAAGGGCCTCGCATTTCGAAGGTTTTGCATTACTTAAAAGCCATGAACGCGACAAAAAAATTTTACTCGTCATAAAACGATAAATAGTTTGACAAATTTTTATTCATAAAAATGCAGTTTCAACTGCTTTTTATTTTATAAAATCCGTCTTCTTGTGCCACCAGAGGGCCTTTTAAACAATAGGTAGTCTGTTAGCATTGGTCAGTAGTAGTCCAAATTCAATACGAATGTTTGTTTCTTGAAAATTTGATCACAATTTAAATACAGTATTTACTTTTAATATTATCGATATGTCATCGAAAAGAAACGTGTTGTATTATCATTAAAAGACAAAGTATTTGTTTCGATTATCCGAATTTTTCCTTATCCAGACTACCTTCATCCCCAATTAGTCCGGATAATTGAGGTTCTACTGAAATTGGAAAGACTTTCAAATTGATGATGAAATTTAAGTTAATAGTTTAATGGAACAATATAAAGTTCAGTTCTGCATAAGTATTTGAATTTCTTAAATAAAAACAAAATCAAATAATGAAAGTGATCAATAATTTTACTTATAATTGTTAACTTTCAATAGTGATTAATAATTTTATTTTCAATTAAAGTAATAGTTTAAAAGACTTTACACTCATGATCTGAATACTTAAGCTACAAATATTAAAGTAAAAAGAAAGAAAAACTGACTTTTAAAATAATTTAAGTTGTTAAATGTTTTTCCTAAAACTGTCTACATATGATCAGATCACAAACTGAAATTTTGAATTTTAAAAGATGGTTTTGAACAATACTTTATTGAATATTTCATTTTTCTGTTTTATTTAGGTTTATGCTGTTTTAAAAACAACATTAAAAATTGCCATTTAATTGAATGCTTTAAAGAAATATTGTTCAATGATATAATTTTCTACAGCATATGCTAAATTTGATAGAATTCATCATGTGTTGTAGAATAAGAAATATAAGAACAGTTTATTAAATAAATTTTTGTTTCAGTGAGAGGAGAAAAGCCTTTATCTGTATAATCTTTATTTTTTGAATAATAAATGAAACATTATTTTAAAAAATAAAGATTATTTAATTTAAAAGGTAAAACTGCTAAATTCAGGAAACCAAAAATTATTCTTTATTCAATAACATTTTCAGTCATTTTATAACCTTCTTCAGCTTGCAAAGTATATAAATGAAACGATGTAGAACACAAATTTAAATTTGATTTTTTAAGTTTATAATAATTTATTACAAATTAGAATGAAAGTACAGAATATAGATTTTTATGATATTTACTATACTTTTTTACTTAAAAGACAGTCACTGTAAACTCTAATATTGACTATATTTTGAATTTATTTTAGATTTCAGATTGAAGATGTTTCATTTTTTTATATAAATGTTTAAAGTAATGAAATAATAATTATATAAACAAATTATATAGTCAGCATTGTGTGATATAATATTTTAATTTAAGTTATAAAATTATGTTATGTTAATATTATATATATATGTTCAAATGAATTATTAAAATCTAAAATCTTTGAAATGTTTTTCAATTGCAGCTAAGTAAATCTAGGAATAAACAATTGTATGAATTGTTTCATTATGGATTTTCTATTCATCATGCTGGGATGTTAAGAACTGATAGGAATTTAGTTGAGAAATTTTTTCATGATGGTTTAATCAAAGTCTTAGTATGCACTTCTACTCTTGCTTGGGGTGTGAATCTACCTGCTCATACAGTTATAATAAGGGTAAATAAAAAAATTATTTTAATAAGTGAATTTTTATTTAGCATATTTAATTATATTTGTTGTCTGAAAGATGTTTGATCAGATATCCATAGCTATGATTGTAATTAGTCATCTTAATAATTGACTGGTTATTATTTTATTTTTTAATGTTAATAAAACACATTTAATTTTACTACATTATTGGAGTAAAATTGGAGTAATATTTTACTTAAAGAATCTAAAAATATGAAAGGATATATAATTAAAACTATTTCATTAAAATTTTTATAACTGGAAAACATTTAATTGTAAAATTTCTGACAATTCAGTCAATAAATAATAAATTCAATGTATTCTATCAAATTATTTTTATTACTAAATATATATTCTACCATTAAAACATTGCTCTCTTCCTTGTCAAAAATTATTTAAAATGCTGCAATTAAAATAATAACCATTTAAAAATTTAATGGATCTTTTATTTGCTTAAAACAATATAAATTATATATATATTTTTATTTGTTTTTAGGGTACAGAGATTTATGATTCAAAACATGGTCAATTTGTAGATCTAGATATTTTGGATGTAATGCAAATATTTGGAAGAGCTGGACGACCACAATTTGATAAATATGGAGAAGGAACTATTATAACATCTTATGATAAATTGAATCATTATCTTTCTCTTCTTACTAGTCAGTTGCCAATAGAAAGTAAATTTAATGAAAATCTTGCCAATAATTTAAATGCAGAGGTAAGGAAAATTGTCATCTGATTACTTATGAAAACATGTACATAATACTTCTGATGATATAAATATTTATATTCATGTTTTAAATTAAAGATTTAAAGCAAGTATATATTTTTATTCGTCTTTAAATTTGCATTCATTTTCAAGTAAGTATTATTTGCTATCATCATTAATATATATCCCAAAAAAATAATTACGTAGGAAAGAAATGCTGCATTTCAAACAAATAACAGAAATATTAAAAATATAAAAATGGCATTATGTAATTCTTTAGTGTTTTTACATTCATTCTAAAACTTACAAATGCTTATATTGAAATGTAAATGATACAGATATGTGTACATACATACATATATACATACATACATACATACATACCCAAGTCAGAAGAATATCATGATTAAATTATTAAATTCTGGATTATTTGGGCTGTATTTTGGCTATAAAATAATTATTGAAACATATCAATTTGTTAAAAGATATGCTGCCATCTTGTATTAATTTTAATGTTATATTACTTTTTGAATGAAATTTAAAGATTTAGAATATTCTGGAAGAAAAGATCAACACTGAAGAGGACTCCAACCTATGACTTCTGCATTAATGATTACACTGTCAGGATCTCTGTTCAATCTTCAACCTGTCTTAAATTAATAAGCATGAAAATGAAAAGTGCACAAAGATCTAGATAGTGTAACTGATAACCAGTGCTGCTGTTTCTAGGGTAATTTGAACTTTTCAAGGTACTGTTTAGGGTAGTTGTATATTTAGGGTAAATATAGGTTAAAACTGCCCCAGTGATCTGATGCTTTTATTGTAAAAGTTTTTATTGTACACTTGTAAAAGAAATCTATGCCAGATTTTATTTCAGTAATGACATTTTTTCATATCTGCTTTTGTTTGAACCTGAAAATGCACAAAATTTAACAGTGAGGTCTTAGGAGGTATTGTTTAAAAAGTTTAAAAATGTTAAGGTTGGATTTAGAACTTGTAGACAATGAATGGCATAAACAAGCTCTACTTAACTTGGGGTCAAAATGTCATACTGTCAGATCCTACTAGTCAGAAATATTTTATTTAAAAAATGCTGCTGGAGAGTTTGTTTCAAAATCTTGAAAAATTGTTGACTTTATTGATGATGATTACCAGCTTCCAATGCATCTGTTGAACAAATATTTAGTCAGCTACATTTGTGTAAGACATCGCACAGACATTTCTTGAAAACTGAAACAATTTGTAACCTAATGCATGTACAGTCCAGTATTCAAAAAAAATATTTTTATTTGAATTTTCAAAACAAATGTTAAAATGCAAATATATATGTAAATAAATGAATTTTTAAAACTGATCAGTTACATATCGAAGTATGTTTGAGATCAAGTGAATGGCTTATTTAATTTTCTATCTTCAGCTAAGATACACGTATAGAAAGTGAATTAATTAAAATTAAGTTAAATAATTGCATTCATTAGACTTATGGATATACTTTATGATTATTTAAAGACCAGGCGAGATTTTACTCGTTTGTCAAATTGGGATTACTGAACTAAAACATCAAATACCTTTATATCAGATGTAAATTAATATCTCTGATAAAGCCTAAAAATCCTAAGACATTTTAGTTATTAAGATTTTTAAAAACAATGAATTAAGAATTATTCTGATTATTATTTTACGATAATAGTACAGGGATCTGAGTCATAGAATCGTTTGTCTTATTTTTTTATCCAAGCTGGAGCTTGAGCTTGGAAAGTTTTCTCAATCTAGGGTAATCTAGGGTAAAATGAAGGCACAATCAGGGTAGTTCCAGCAGAAGCAGATGGCAACACTGCTGATAACACATCTGCATGGTAAACATAAGTTGCAGGTTTGAGTTCTGCTATGGGTTGATTTTTTTTTAGAGTATTCTAAATGATTAAATTTAATTCAAAAATTAATGTAGTTATTAAGATGGCAGCTTAATTTGAACTAGAGGTAGACAGTAATTATTTTGTATCCAAAATGTAAATGGAAAGTAATCAAGCATTCAATGATTTGATTTCATAAATTAATTTAAGATTTGTGTATTTACATGGAGTAGATGATTGAACAAAAGAAATTTTGATACAAGATCAGAAAGATGCAAATGACAATGCATTAATAGAAATTATTAGAAAAATATTGAATATTAGCTTTTATTTTTCAATATCATTATCTTAAGTATTATTATTATGTTGGGTTTAGTGGGTTATACTCGGTATAGTATACACCAATGGCTGTATACTATACCGGACCAGAGTCAAGGCATGGCAACCAAAACAAAACTAAAATTAAATAAGTGTGTCAGTGTCTGTATTCAGGAATTTCTTAACAATGTGGCATATATTCAATATAGTGGCCTTTTCTGGTGTGATGTATGTATTTCTATTCAATTGTAATGTTCCCAGGCTTTTGTGTAGTGTGTGTGGTATCACACTTGTACAGGAGAGAATGACAGGTACAATAAGCACCCTTTCCATCCTCCACAGATGCTTTAACTGTACTTGCTAATTTTTTCAGTGCATGTGTTTTGTATATTGTGAGTGTTTGGAATGGCTATGTTTTTTTATGTACGTGATTTTATTGTGTTTGTCAATGAGTGTGATGTCTGGTCTGTTGTGGTAAATTGTTTTATCTGTGATTATGGCTCTGTCGTAGTACATTTTGTGCATGTTGTTTTCCAATACTGTCTGTGGAATATACTTGTAGTATGGTTCGTGAATGTCTACCAATTTGTGTTTCTTCGCAAGCTCTTGGTATGTTATATTTGCTACTTGATTATGTCTGTGTAAATAATCTGTCTGTGCCAAGAGCTTGCAACCAGAAGTGATGTGTTGTATAGTTTCTGGCATGATGTGACATTTTCTGCATGTGTCATTTGTGAGTGTTGTATCTTTGAGTATGTGTTTTTTTTCTAGTTTTTAGTATTTATGACCTGATCCTGTATGGCAATCATGAATCCTTCGGTCTCCCCAAAGAGGCATCCCCGATCTAACCAGCTGTTTGACGCAGTTTTGTCAACAAAATCCTGGACCAGATCATAAGGATGTTGTTTTTTCATGTCTGATATTGTAGCCATATTTCGTGTTGTTTAACATGTTGGATAATGGATTCAGGGCTAGGCAGAACCAGAGAGGACTCAAGGAATCTCCTTGAAAAATTCCTTGCCTAATTAATATTTGGTTTGTTTGTATGGAAGTGTTACTAACCCTGAGATGTAGTGTTGTTCTCCAGTGCTGCATAGTGTTTTGAAAGAATGCAATGAGTGATGGATGTATTTTGTACATGTGTAGAATATGTAGCAATTAACTGTGTGGAACACTGTCGAATGCTTTTCTGTAATCTATATATGCCATGTGTAAGTTTCTGTGTTGTTTGTGTGCTTGCCGTAGAATGACTGAATCTATGAGTAACTGTTCTTTGCATCCCTTGTGATTTCTACAGCAACCTTTTTGTTGTTCTGTAAGAATGTCATGTTCTTCAACATGCTTGTATATTTTGTTTGTAATACAGGATGTCAATAATTTGTATAGTGTTGGAAGACATGTAATTGGTCTCTATTGTGTGGGATCTGTGGTGGTGGTGTTTTTAGGTTTCATGTACGTGATGCCCTGAGTAAGAGATTTTGGCATGTCTTGTGGGTTGATGATGATGATGTGTAAGATGTTTAGCTAGTTCCTGGTGCAGTGATGTAAACTTTTTGTACCAGAAATTGTGAATGTTGTCTACACCAGGTGTCTTCCAGTTGTGTGTTCTGTTAACAGCGTAGCGAATGTCGTGTACGTTTATTTCAGCACAGGGCATAGTTGGTATGTTGTGCAAGTTTCTGTTCTCCTCCTCGATCCAGCCTGCATCAGCATTGTGTGTAACAGCATTGGACCAAAGAGAAGACCAATAAGTTGTGAGTTCTTCTTCTGTTGGTGTGCCACTGTGCTGTGTATCAGTGTTTGTTTTGGTACTGATTTGTCTGTAGAAAAGTTTTTCATTGTTTGTGAATAATTTATTTTGTTGTTTTCGTAGTGTACATGTTTTGTATCGTTTGAGTCTACGTGCTTTGGCTGCGAGTTTTTGTTTTAGTGTATCGATGTATTCTGTAATGTGTGTGTTGTGATGTTCATGTTTTGTGTGTGTTTTGATTTTCTTGAAAATGTTTTTGAGTTGTTTCTTTAATTTGGGTGTTATGTTGTTTTTAGTGTATTGTGTCAGCCTGCCTAATTGCTGTCTAATGTCATTTATTTGTGTTTCTATTCGTCTCTGCCAGGCAGGCTTGTGATAGAATTGTGTTTTGTGTGTGTCTGTCTGTGATTGTATTTTCAGACCATGGTGTGTCACTACTATGACTGCCCCAGCATGAACTAATGTATCAATGTCTGAGAGTGTAGAAATTAAATGAATGTAGTGTGGTAGTAAGTGAGTGTTTACATAATTTAGTGTTTTTCCTACTACCTTTGATGTGTTGATTTTTAGTATTCGTAATCTTTGTGTGGGATCTATATTTAGTGAGTGTTTCCTGAAATATAAGTGAGAGCGTATTAAGTAATTCTATGTCTACATTATCGGTGATGGATGAGGAAGTGCCTGTATCATCATTAGTGGTAGTTGTTGTATGTGTGCTATTATCAAAGCTTGTTGCTGGTTTATCCTGACAGGTTCTTGATCTTTATTAATAATGTTACATGTTTCTGTCTGTTGATGTATTTGATCAGCAACCTGTTGTTTGGATCTGTGCCTGTATATTTAGTGAGTGTATCCTGAAATATAAGTGAAAGCATATTAACTAATTTTATGTCTATGTTATCAGTGATGGATGAGGAAGTGCCTGTAGTATCATTAGTGGTAGTTGTTGTGTGTGTGCTATTATCAATACTATTATCAGTTGTATGTTGCTGGATTATCCTGACAAGTTACGTGATCTTCATTAATGTTACATGTTTCTGTCTGTTGATGTATTTGATCAGCAACCTGTTGTTTGATAAATTCAAGTGTTGTTTGTGGGATAAGGTTGTTATGTACAATCGTTCTTTTTTGATCAACAACCCGTTTTTCGGTGACAGTGAGGTGAGGATATTGTTGTGTGAATCTATGGTGTAGTTGTTGTCTGTATGCTGTCATGTTTGTTTCGAGTTTTGTGATGGTGTAGGAAGTACGGATGATAAACTCGTTCATTTCTGATGTCCATTTCATCCATTGGCATGGTTTTCCAGCCTTTGTGGTCTGTGGATTTATTGCCACAGAAACACCAAGGCTAAGTTGATTTCTCACGTCTGTTGAGGGCGTTGCAGTAGCCATGCTTGGGCTGGTGCTGCTTTCGCCACCAGTAACCAAGGGAGACTGGAGCCTATTTTTCGAACGTGAGCCTCTGCCTAACCCACGAACATGGACCTTGTTAACCTGGGCAATGTTCGAGCCAGTATCACACTTTGGTTACTATCATGATAATTATCTCCACAGAATGTGGGTGTGGCACTCTTAACTTCATTTCTCCCCATAGACCTTACTGGCATGTGTGTCCCTACCAGGAGCTTGTGCTCCAGCCTGCATTGCTCTATAGTTCAGTAAAATTACTGGGCTCTCCCACCATGATCAGGTGGTAACCATGGGAGAGTTATTATTATTATTATTATTTTGAGAAATGGACATGGAAATAATGACAAATAATGAAATATCTGTAGTGTACAAATATGCAATGATTTAAAAATGATATCTACTTTGAAAAAAGATGATAAATCATTTTCATAATTTTGTTGATTACTATCATTTAAATTAAAACAAACAAACAACAAAATCAGGAAATGACATGAACAAAATGGTAAAAACAGGATGAAAAAAGGAAATTCATAAATAGATAAACAAAGAAAGTATGCATAAATAAAAATATAAAATACAAAAACATGCAAAAGAGGCAAAAAACACACACCCACAAGCAATGTGTTTTATTAATTCCCATACAGAGAGAAAATTAAAGCATAGAAGATGTCAATTTACATTTTAAAAAATAAATTTGAAGACAAAGCATGTCCAAAAAAGGAATCACCATTTCTGTTCAGGAACACTGAAAGTGAATAAATGGTGGTTCCTTTTTTGGACAGACTTTGTCTTTAGATTTATTTTTACATAATTGCCATCTGATGGAATTCTACAATTGAAATTTATATTTTACAAATAAAGTAGAATGGAAACATTTTCTGTTTCCATCCTACTTTATTTAGAATGTTAAACATCTATAATTGCATTATTTACATGAATTGATTATATTAATATCTGTTTTATAGCAGTTTACAAAAGTAAACAACTTGTAGCATTGGATAATATATATTTTTGTTAATTATAGCATTTAATCTTAATCAAGAAAATTATAAGAAATATATAAGATACACGTGTATGTTATATATGTAATATTAAACTAATAAGATATTTAAATTTCTAATGTATTTTAAGAAATTTATTTATGGATTTCTAGTTTATTTCTTGAATTAATTATATTATTTTTAATTTTTAATATTTCTCAAAAATCTGTATTGAGAAAACATCCATTCAGTTTTAAAACAACAAAAAAGTTGTTTTAATTCTCTATAAATTTATTTTTAAATATTGAATTTCCTAACATATACAGGTAACCCCCGTATAACACGGCACTTCTATAGCACGGATTCACTCTAACACGGTTCGAGAATTGGTACCATCCCCCGTATAACACGGTACTTTTATAGCACGGATTCACTCTGACACGGTTCGAGAATTGGGTAAAACCCTCGTACAACAGGAAATGTAATAAATTTTTACATACTTAAGTAATAATAGTTCACGAAAATTATTATTTTTGTGAACTATTAGTACTTAAGTATGTAAATTTTCTCTTCTTGCTTTCTGTCGATACACGTGGTTCTTCTCAAAACTTGTTTCAATGTTGCCAGATTGCGACGCTTTTACTTCTGATGTTGCCGAATATTTTCCCCTTATTCCATACTTGCTTTATTCTTCATAAGTGCTTAGCACCATATAAGAAAATTTATAAAGACATTTTAACTAGAAGCAAGAAATCTAAAATTACATACATTTTGCAAAAGGTCTGAAGATAATGCAGAAAAATGCTCAGAGAATAAGGATAACTTGCCAAAAAGAAAATGCTTTCGGTTAATTAATAGTGTTTTTAGTGGTGACGAAGAAAACATTGTTTAATTTATATTAATATGTATCACTTAAAAAATCTTAATGAAGATATTTATCTTAATTATGAAAATATACTAGCATGATTTTTAATTTTTGGAACCTAACCCTCCTTTTCTTATTAGTTCTTTGTTTTGTATAACATGGATTCGCATAACACGGCAATTTTTTGGAACGTAACTACCGTGTTATACGGGGTTACCTGTAAAATGTCAATTTTATTTAAAAATGATGTAAATTTAATGAATTGTTAATAATTTTTTGAACTTCAAAGATTAAGACCTCAATAATTTGGGTTGAATATTACATTAGCAAGTTATTTATATTCAAATAATTATTTTGCAGATAGCATTAGGAACAGTTTCAAATATTCAAGAAGGAGTGGAATGGCTGATATATACTTATTTCTACATTAGAATGAGGCGCAATCCACAAGTGTATGGATTAAAATATGGAGCCGAAAAGGTAAGTAAATATCTTTTATTTTGTTTGATGTTATTAATCTATAATTTTCATGTTATAAAATTCAGAATTCAATACAATAAAAACATTAGACATGCTTGAGGATATCATTTAAAAATATTTATTATTCATTTTTCTATTAATTATTAATAATTTTTAGTTATTTAATCTAAGTACCAGAAAAATTTTCATATCTAAAATAGTGTCTAAGCTTAAATATTCATAATAGAATAGTTGATATGTAAGATCAGACAATTAGAAAAAAAGCCACTGAAAAATGTGAATCACTGAAACTTGATGGCAAATACTGTTACTTTAAATTTGTCTGAATTCAAAATAATGGAATGTTCCTTATAAGTGAATTTAAAAATATAATAGTTTTTTCAAAAGTAGATTTTCAATAGTTTATTACAAAACAGATTATAATAAGTATTTTCTTGAAACTTCTTTAAGTTAAGTTTAAATTAGGTTAAATATATTTTTTTTAAGTCAAATGTAAGCTAATTAAGTATATGAAATGTTGAATTATATATAATAGATAAAAGCTTTTGCAACATACATTTTACTGATGTAAAAAGTTTTCTAAAAGATATGTAGTGATATTTGATAGTCATTTTGCATATATTACAACATCAAAGATGGGTGAAAATGTAAAAAAAAAATAAGAATTTTAATATGAAATTATCAGAATGATTTAGAACTAAGTATCAACATAGAACATATCTACATAACTGATTCTGATAAAATTATAAATAGAAACTTTATTTACCTGTTTTGTAATATTCTGAAAATCTACAATAAGCTTAATATTTTAAATATTTCAATTTTATTTTGAATTAATAAGCCTTACATAAAATTTTATATGGTAACTACACAGAAATTCTATAAAATGTGATAAATTTCTTTTATCTGTAGTTAAAACAGTATTTTCTAACAAAATATTATGGTCATTTCTTTGAATAATTTAAACATAAGTGAAAGAATATATTTTTTGTTGATGTGGCATGCCTTGTAAACACCAGTTTCATCTAAAGATTCCTTCTATTAATATTAATTGGAACTGATCAATTATCAAATGTTAAAAAACATTTCATAAGTATTTGCTCCATAAAATATTAGAAAAGAACAGTTGATAAGCCTGGTTTCAAAATAATTTTTAAAAATATTGAATGAATGGAACATTAGTGTACTTTTTCAGACGTTTTAATACACATTATGCATGGGTAATGAGTTCATTTATGCATTGCATTAATTAACATTGAATGTAAGACATTATTTTAGCTTGGTTTCATAATGGTCTAATAAAGCTTCTCAAAGGAAATTTTATACTTGTGGAAAAAATGAATAAGTTATAGATGATTATGATTCAGTTAATGATTAATTTATATACCAAAATTAATAAAATAGAGTCTTCTTTTTAACCATTATTTTATTAACACTGAAATGATTACAATTAACAGATATTAAAATTTAAGGTCCATTGCATATGAATATAAATTTTATACATTTTAATAAATTTGAAGTGTTAAAAATATTTTTTTATTCAATTAAAAAAATGTATGAAATAAATTATGTTCTTTTTTCTAAAATTTGGAATATATTATTACGATTAGTAATATCCTCTGATACTTCGAAAATATTTAAATAATTTAAAAAATAAAAATTAAATATTTGTTTGTTTAATTTTTTTAGACTGATCCATATCTTCACAATCATTTAACCGAATTGATTGAAAAATGTGCCATGGAATTAGATAAAACTAGAATGATACGTTTTGATAGGATATCAGGATGTTTAAGTTCAACAGATATGGGTAGAACTGCAAGCCATTTTTATATCAAATATGACACTATAATGTTGTTCAATGAATGTTTGAAACCAGCTATGACAGAAGAAGAAGTTTTAGCATTAATTTCAGAAGCACATGAATTTGATCAATTAAAGGTAAATCTTTTTATTATTATTTAAACTTAATTTATTATTATTATTTTTTAATTTTATTTTTTATTTTTATGGGGTGTGTGTGTGTGTGGTATGTACATGTGCACAATGTATCCAGATGCATACATATATGTATTCACAAAGTATGTTGTAACATTCTGGAAGATGATTTTGTTTGATAAAAATTAAGAAAATTTAAAAAAAACAGAAGCAATAGGAGCAGTATATGATAACATATGATATATAAATCATTATTATTAATGTTTGTATCATACTTGTTTATGTAAGTCATTTTATAAATAATTTCTTTAAATCATCTTATTTTTTCAAAAATTGATTATTTGACAATTTCTTAATATTACTGATTCACCTGTTTTAAGACATATATAAAGAAATTATTTGATGAATCAGTTTTGTTTTTATTTTTGCTTTGTCTTTGTGAAGTATATTGTCATTAATGTTATAGAAAATATTTTGAAAGTGTTCTTAGGGCTGCATAAATAATAGTTTTTCTAATATATTGGTCAGCAGATGTATTGCTTATATACTAGTGCAATATATTTTGGATGATTCATTGCTTCTATTTTTAAATAAATGATTTACATATATGTTATACATTTTTTCTCTCATTTCTTTTACATTAATCAAGCATAATTTGTGTGGTTGTGAAAATATTGTAATAATAATAAATTAATAATTAAAACACAAAATATTTATTNTTTTATTACAAAAATAATACTTTAAAAGTAATGTAAAAATGCAATCGTTATAAGTTTATTATTGATATAACTTTTTAAAACGAAAGATTATGAAGAATTTACGCGTAACAGTTGAATTCCTTAGTGAGAACAATAGTTTCTTTATCTATCTGATCGGCAGTATTGTATTCTAGAAAGTGAAGAGTATAGAAATCTTTATAGTAAAGGTAAAGGAAATAGAGGGTAGTTTGTATATAGAATATTAAAAAAAATTGTAAATGATGTAAGAATTTAAATCAAAAATCAGGATTCTTTTGTAAGAGAGGTATTATGAGGCCATATATTGTATAGCTGGCTGTGTATAAATTTGATGCATAAATTATAACAACACATCAAATAAATTATTTTTGCATTAAGAGCTTTTATAAACATAAAATATACAAGCAAATACTTTTGATGATATATTATCATTGTCAGGCAAGAACATGAATGAATAATAACTTTTGAAATTAAGTGAACATAAAATTTGGTCTCTTAATTTTGTAAGTTTATTTTTAACAACAGAAATTTCTCTGTTATTTTTATAATTTGATGCAAAGAATACATATAAATAGTTTATATATAAATTGAATTTAAATTAACGTCTTTATCAAAAAGAATAGAAAATATGTATTCATGACTCAAAATTTGTAACAGCAAAATTAAACTTTGTACCATTTTATATTGCTATCAGGCTGAACTAAAAATCACAAAAAGTTCTGCAGATTTTTCATCTGTGACTTAGATAATATAATCAAAATAAGTTACAGTTTAATATTTTTGATTCATTTCAGATTTTAAATGATATTATTTGTGAAAATTGCAAAAATACCGATAAGGTGTTTTATAAGAATGTTCATTAAAAAAGAAAAGGAAATTATGAATAATAAATATTCAAACCAGTGAACTGTTGAGGACAAACAAAAATAAATAAATTGTTGTGCTTATCTTTGTATAAATACCAAGAAGCTTTCCATAATTTCTTTATTTTTTTGTTCATTTCAAAATGAAACAAAATTGATTTCTAAAATTTTATTAAACTTTACTTTTGACTTCCCCCAACTTGAATTTTAATATTTATTCTATCCAAAGTGATCCTAATTATCAAATTTTCATGAAATTTTCAGACAGTTAAGGGTATCTACTCTCCAACACTAGTTTTCAAAGTTCCAATCCAAAGCAAGAGGTCCTCTCACTTTATCTCAACAAGATGTACATTACCTACAAAACTATTTGATTCTATTAGTTACATTGAATGTTTTGCTGAAAGGCATTACATAGGCTATTTAAAATGAAAAAAAAAATCTATGAAAGATTCTTTATGTAATGCGAGAGAGGTAAAAATACAAATACAAATCTATTCAGAATAGGCAGTTTTTACTCTATTGTTCTCTAACTTGAATCATCTGTAACTCAAAGTTTTTTCCTGCACCTTGGAGCTTTAAGTTAGGGAAGTTTTATTGTAGTGTAAAAATACTTAAATACAGTAATACCCCGGACTTACGCGATAGGTGGGACCGAGCGATAACCGCGTAAGTCGAATTCGCGTAAGTCGGGGTATAATTTTGCATATAAATACATACAAATTATTTTTAATTGGGACCGGAGACTAAAGAAAACAATAATTTAGAAAAAAATGTTTAATAAAATCTTAGATAATACATATGTATAACAAATTATATTATTATACAATTTTTCACATTAACTTGATTATCAAACCATAATTTTAACATTGTTTCCATCCCAGCGATAATACCGTGACGTTTACGAATGATGATTGAATTTAAAGATTGAGAATTTTTTGCAGCTTCCAGAATTTTTTCTTTACCTTTTATA
>NW_019384602.1:573461-601367 GCF_000671375.1 Centruroides sculpturatus | reverse complement strand
TACTTCGTTTGGATGACATAGTAGAGTGTTAAGATTAATCATATTCGTTATTGTAAACCGCGCTTAAGTTAGGCGCCATCTGTTCATTTCTTTTGTATGTCCGACGATCAAAAGACCGCTTGAGATCGAGTCTGTTTATAATTTGAAAGGTAATCTTGTCAGTTGTATATACAAAAAGTAAATTGTTTACAAAATGAGTCTTTGTTTATTATCTGATAAATGTATACTTTTTTCGTCAATTGTTCAAGATTGCAGATGCCTTTTGTGTAAAATCCAAGTCGGATGTATGTAAGCTAATAAATGTTCTCGTTAATCTTATCTCGCTTTTTGGTTCGTTCACGGTTACAAGAAATCACCACATAGAGTCTCTCGAGTCTCCATAGATATAACAAACAGAAATAAATTACACAAAATAAATTGTAGCTATGCATCGATTCCGCGCGACACATCCGAACATGTAAGCCGAACAATAGTGTGGGGAGAGAGAGTAATCAAGGGTTGCATGGCGCTCAAACAAAAGACGAATCGACGAGATTTGAAAATCGCGTAACTCTGGGTTTGCGTAAGTTGGGGTATGACTGTACATGATTTATATTTTGGTTCTTGCACTAGAAAAATCATTTTAATTGAATTTCTTTAATGAAGAATTTTTATAACAGAGACATGTTAAAATATGAGAATAATGAATTTAATCATGATTTACTTTTTTGGTTCTAATATTTAATTAAATTGACTATAATTTATCACCATTATTACAAATATTGTTTTCAGAAAATTTTGACACTTTCTGTATATTGTAACTGAGCCAAAATCAATTGCCAAACATAAGCATAAACTGTTAAATTATTTTTGGACTATGTTAAATCTAATTTAATTAAATAATTATTGAAATTTTACTTAAAGGAAAACAGTCATGCAGCCATCTTCTATATAGGTTTATAATTAGAAATTAATTTTGAACTATTTAAATAATTGTTAAAAATTTTGGAAGAAAAGAATTTTAGTTTTGTTAAGCTTTAATATAGCCAAAAAAGATTTGTGTTTTAATAGTTCAGTTTAGGTTTATGTTAGATACTTTTTCTACAAAATTAATTCTTTTTCCCTTGCAGTATGTATACTTAAAATAAATTCAAAATCAAAAACTAAAATCAAATTCTTCATAAATTTGATTTTAGTGTGTAATATAAATTTTGTAATTTAACTTAGTGTCTTTGTAAATCTTAACAAACTGATCAGTTTTCAATTTCATATAATTTTAATGAGTAATGACATAAGGTATATAATTCATGTATGTACATAGATATTTTGGCATGCTTCATATGCATATTTTATAGTAAATATTATGGAGAAATGATTCCATATTAAGTATGTAGATTAAATATTGTATATAATTACTTTATCTTAGAATTGCATTTAAATTGATTATTTTTGCTATTGAATTTATAAAAAGCAAATTGTTCATTTTGCAGGTTCGAGATGATGAATTAGGCGAATTGGACAAATTAGAGTATAATGGTTGTTGGTGTAAAGTACGCGGTGGTAGCGAAAATACACATGGAAAAGTAAATATTCTGCTTCAGTCATACATATCAAGAGCTCGTCTAGAAGGATTTTCTCTAATTTCTGATCAAGCGTACGTAGTTCAGGTAAATTTGAGAAAATTTTAAAATTTATATTAATATTTACTTGGTATAAGTGTGTTAATTTCAAACAGTCTGTGAAAAATTAATTTATTATATTTTATCATTAATTTGTTTCTTCTAACTATTATTTGTTATTGTTACTTCTAGTTTAGTTTTTATCTTGTTAATTTCTTACTGTAAATTACTACTTAGACTAAATTAGACTATATGTAAATTAGACTATATGAAAACTGATTCCAGGAGATTCTAGAAGTTATTCTATCACATTACAGGAATTCTTTGATTTAATTTATTTGAAACATTCCATGAAAATAGTGCACTAGTTTAAGTCATTTTAATAAAATCAGTATAAATTTAATAAATTCCAAGATTTTTAAATTGTTTGCAAATTTTTTTATTGACATGTGACAATGGTTGATAAGAAAGCCAATGGCAAAGGCCATTGGGGCCTTTCTATCTAATGAAATATACATGCTAATTTATTTATTATAAAAATATTTCTGGAAATTTCTTTTATAAAATATTAAAATTGTCAAAAGACAAGTTTAAAAAAAAAATGGTCAGAATTAGCTGTAAGAATTCAAGATTTTCTATAGCAAAGTATTAATAATTTCCATGCATTCGGTTTAGAGAAATTTGACCGGATGGCAGCTCTGTTTGTTTCAAGTGCATTATCATTCAAGTCTTTTATCGAATTTATGCCAGTAGCTTAAAATTGTAAATTTATCCACAGGAATAACACCGCATTAATTTAATTTCTATTTGTGTTATTTAAAACTCATTATCAATTTTCATAAATTTTTAAAAAGGTTATAAATTTTTAAAGCTGTTTCAGAGGAATATTTATGCCATATTTATTTCAGAAAATAAATAATGTGTTTGTTTGTGCACATTATCAATACATTAGTATTAGTACTTGCAGTACCAGACCAAAATTCAATATCAGTATTGTGATAATAGTTTTTAATAATATTGGCATATTGAAAATGCCCCAAGAAGGATTATTAGAAGATTAAGGAAAAAAGGCATTAATGAAGATAAATAATTATTGGTTATAAAATTATCATACAAAGAATAGAAAAAATATTAGTTATATTCATTTAAAATATTATTTAAAATTTCTGTTGTAAATGAGTGAGTATTAAAATTAGTTTTCATTTTAATTTTGGTCTAATTTTTTTAACTTGCTTATTACTACTTATTTCAGCAAAAATATATACTGTTTGCTGTAGCTTGAAGATTTAAGTTTTTCAAATGCTTCCAGCACATTTTGAATTAAAATTTTGTCAGTTTGCACATATTACAGAAATATTTATATACAGTAATACCCCAAACTTACGCGATAGGTGGGACCGAGCGATAATCGCGTAAGTCGGGGTATAATTTCACAATTTGTGTAAAATCCAAGTTGGATGTATGTAAGCTAATAAATGTTCTCATTAATATTATCTCATCTTTTGATTCATTCACGGTTACAAAAAATCATCACATAGAGTCTCTCAAGTCTCTGTAGATATAACAAACACAGAAATAAATAACACAAAATAACAGCATACATGATAACATGAACAACCCAGGATATTTTCAATTAAAAATTGAATTATGACTATTTACAAAAAAATTTTTTGTATATAGTTATGTATTTTTTTTTGTTACGCAAATGAACTTTATGATTACCCAAAATTGCCACCAGAGGATGTGAACCAGTTATATATTGTGCTAAAGAACATGGTAGTTATGTTCAGAAATTGTAACCATTGTTTTAATGTTAAAGGACGCCGAATCCTCAAATGAAAGGTCAGCGTTTCGATCATTTTTAACTTTGTGTGTTTTTCGTTATAATTTATCACGTGTTCTGTGGAAGTTCATCCAAGCTAATATACTGTTACTTCTGTGGTGTGTTAAAAGGATGAAAGATAGACTCGAAAAATTAAAAAGTTTTTTGTAAATAGTTATAATTCAATTTTTAACACAAAATAAATTGTAGCTATGTGTCGATTCCGTGCAACACGTCTGAACATGTAAGCTGAACAATAGTGTGGGGGGAATGAGTAATCAAGAGTTGTGTGGCACTCAAACAAAAGATGAATTGACGAGATTTGAAAATCACATAACTCCAGGTTTGAGTAAATTGGGGTAGCATAAGTCGAGGTATTACTGTATATGTTTATGCATTTAATTTCTATTTATTTCTATTTAAGATTATGATAATAGTGATGCTTCTGGTTTTATTAAAATCGCCACCCAATTGGATATTATAACTTGTCAAATTAAACATTTTAAATAAAAATTTTTCATTCATTAAACTCGATTTTCCCACTATAACCCTAATAAAATGTATATTATGCCACATCTGGAAACTTCTCTTATTTTGTGAAATAGACAAAATTTTGTGTATAAAATCATTGTGTTAATTGCCAGTCTCAAAATTTTACAAATATTTTGTCTATTTTATGAAATGGGCAAACATTCCCAGATTTGGTGTAATGTTCATACATAAAAGCATGCATAACCAAGGATAGATATATCTAAATTAAATATGTCCAGAAGCGAGGGATTGGACGGAGGTAGCGTAAATGGCAATGCATCTGCACAGTAAGCGGCAGTTGCAGGTTTGAGTCCTGCTCTGGGACGATTCTTTTCATATAGAATATTCTAAATTATTTAATAAGTATTAATTAATTATAATTATTAAATTTAATAAGGGACAGTGCCTAACACATATCTCTAGTGCCAAATTACTTGGGACTTAATTATTAATGGTAGCAGTGAAGTAGCCCGATTTTAAGCTGGTAATCATTATAAAATATTGGACTTTAAGATATTTATATACATATGTAAAGGCAGCTTAAAATATTACAGTAATCAGAAAACTTTGCTAATAACATTGATTATTTTGTAAGGTAGAATTCTAACAAAATTCATATTTTCTCCTTTGAACATATTTAGAAAGATGATCTCTTTTATCATATTGTTGAAAACTATTGTGCAATAATAATAATAATAATAATAATAATGCACTTGGAAATGGAGATGTTATTGAATCCATGGAAGAGGGCGAGTTCTACAAGTATTTAGGATTCCAACAGGCCAAGCTAACAGAACATACACAAATAAAGCAAAGATTAATTAAAGAATACCAAAGTAGGTTAAATGCCATTCTCAAAACACAGCTAAATGCAAAACACACAGTTAAAGCAATAAACACATATGTCATCCCAGTACTCACATACTCTTTTGGAGTTATACATTGGACTCACACAGATCTCGAGCAACTCCAAAGGAAAACAAGAACAACACTTACTAAGCATAAACAACATCATCCTAAATCCGCCACAGAAAGATTAACCCTTCCACGTAAAGAAGGCGGACGTGGCCTGATTGACATAGTTAACCTTCACTACAAACAAATACAGTCACTGCGAGAGTTTTTCTACAAGAAACAAGAAACATCACAGTTACATAAAGCAGTAACTCTAGCAGACTCAAATAACACACCATTAAACTTACACTCACAACATACAGACATGACACAACATATAAAAAGCATAGACAACATTAAGCAATCATGGGCTCAAAAGGCTCTCCATGGCAGGCATCCTTACGACCTGGCCCAGGATTTTGTTGACAAAACTGCGTCAAACAGCTGGTTAGATCGGGGATGCCTCTTTGGGGAGACGGAAGGATTCATGATTGCCATACAGGATCAGGTCATAAATACTAAAAACTACAGAAAACACATACTCAAAGATACAACACTCACAAATGACACATGCAGAAAATGTCACATCATGCCAGAAACTATACAACACATCACTTCTGGTTGCAAGCTCTTGGCACAGACAGATTACTTACATAGACACAATCAAGTAGCAAATATAATACACCAAGAGCTTGCAAAGAAACACAAATTGGCAGACATCCACGAACCATACTACAAGTATATTCCACAGACAGTATTGGAAAATAACACGCACAAAATGTATTACGACAGAGCCATAATCACAGATAAAACAATTTACCACAACAGACCAGACATCACACTCATTGACAAACACAATAAAATCACATACATTATAGACATAGCCATTCCAAACACTCACAATGTACAAAACACATGCACTGAAAAAATTAGCAAGTACACAGAACTCGCCCAGGAAATAAGGCATCTGTGGAGGATGGAGTAGTGGTGCTTATTGTACCTGTTGTTCTCTCCTGTACAGGTGTGATACCACACACACTACACAAAAGCCTGGGAACATTACAATTGAATAGAAATACATATATAACACTACAGAAAGCCACTATATTGAATACATGCCATATTGTTAGGAAATTCCTTAATACAGACACTGACACACTTATTTAATTTTAGTTTTATTTTGGTTGCTATGCCTTGACTCAGGTCCGGCATAGTACACAGCCACCGGTGTGAACAGAGTATAACCCACTAAACACAACAATAATAATAATAATAAACATGTCACCAGTTATAATGAAACAGTAAACTGATTGTAATAATTTCATTTTATACTGATCATGCATTTCTTTCCAACCTGAATACTTTCTCATTCTTACAAATTTCATGTATAATTATTTTATTTAACAAGAGGTGGAAGATGTTTTATTAACTATATGTACACTGAAAAGATAGTTTTGTTTTTGTAGCAGTGTCAGAATATAGTATTCAATAGAAATAATACCAGTACTGTAGTGTTGAATAAAATGGTCTGATATGCAGTTATTGTAAGCCCTACTCAGTTTATTGGTTTGCAATTTGAAAAAATTGTAGACCTATAAATGTCCATCTGTGTGTCTGTCCTTTCTTAATCTCGCAAATGGTGTTATATAGATGAAAGTTGAGACCAGACATGGAAATCTTAGGGCCAGGAAGCCCCGATTAACTATATATGAACTTCCAGTCTAGCACAGAAGTAATGTGATTTCAATTTAAAAATTTACCCCAGAATAGAGTTCATAGAACTCTGTTGTTATCGAGAAAAGTATGATGTACAGGGACAAGACACTAGTAATTTGAGATTGAGAGGATATATTTTAAATTAAGTAAATTTAAAATATGATTAAAAATGCAGCCAGTAGTCGTGAATATGTTAAAATAATTTTGCTCATTAGTTATTAAAAAATTATTTTAAAAAATGACTTTTTAAAATATATTTAATATTATTAATGAAATTCATTTTTAATTGGTCTTTGTTTATGAATGTTACAGTTAAATAACTTTACAGTATTTATTTTCTTTTATAGTAAGTTAATAAGTGTAAGTCTGTAATTTAATACATGTTTAAATTATCATTAATTAAATTAAATATACATTAAAATTAAAAAGTGTTCAAAACATTTTTATATTGTATATAAATTTGAATAAGATTTTTTGCTCTTTACAGAATGCTACTCGTATCATTCGTGCGTTATTTGAAATTGTTCTTCGCAAAAACTTTGCGATCATGTCGGGAAGACTTCTTCAAATTAGTAAAAGTATAGAAAAACAGTTATGGGGTTTTATGTCTCCTCTTCATCAGTTCACAGATATAAGTTATGAACTGTTGGAAAAAATTGACAAAAAACATTTAACGATTGATAAAATTAAAGAAATGACTCACCAAGAAGTTGGTAAGTATTTTATGAACAAATTTTATTTAGAATATACTGAAAAATCATTAGATTATGCAATTTCTTTAGTGTTAAATGTAAAATGTTAACTTATGTGTTCATAGATAGGTTGTATTTTTAATGTAATGCTATAATGTATTTTATCATTAATAGACTTCAATTTTTGAAACATTTAAATAAAAGTGATAAATTAAATGAACAATAAGTAATTACTTAGATAATTTATTATGTAAGTAATTACTTATTGTGGCTTAAATCTCAGAATTAACTTACAGGTAACCCCCGTATAACACGGTAGTTACGTTCCAAAAAATTGCCGTGTTATGCGAATCCGTGTTATACGAAACAAAGAACTAATACGAAAAGGAGGGTTAGGTTCCAAAAATTAAAAACATTCTAGTATATTTTCATAATTAAGATAAATATCTTCATTAAAATTTTTTTAAGTGATACATATTAATATAAATTAAACAATGTTTTCTTCGTCATCACTAAAAACACTATTAATTAACCGAGAGCGTTTTCTTTTTGGCAAGTTATCCTTATCCTCTGAGCATTTTTCTGCATTATCTTCAGATCCATGCTTTACCTTTTGCAAAATGTATGTAATTTTAGATTGCTTGCTTCTAGTTAAAAGGTCTTTATAAATTTCCTTATATGGTGCTAAGCACTTATGAAGAATAAAGCAAGTATGGAATAAGGGAAAAACATTCGGCAACATCAGAAGCAGAAGCGTCGCGATCTGGCAACATTGAAACAAGTTTCGAGAAGAACCACGTGTATCGACAGAAGGCGAGAAGAGAAAATTTACATACTTAAGTACTAATAGTTCACAAAAATAATAATTTTCGTGAACTATTATTACTTAAGTATGTAAAAATTTATTACATTTCCTGTTGTACGAGGGTTTTACTCAATTCTCGAACCGTGTCAGAGTGAATCCGTGCTATAAAAGTACCGTGTTATATGGGGGATGGTACCAATTCTCAAACTGTGTCAGAGTGAATCCGTGCTATAAAAGTACCGTGTTATATGGGGGATGGTACCAATTCTCAAACCGCGTTAGAGCGAATCCGTGCTATAGAAGTGCCGTGTTATACGGGGGTTACCTGTATTTTTCAAATGGTTTATGAATAATATCATGTAAATGATTAAATTTTAATGAATTAAAATATCTTTTGAGTTATAGTATAGAAGGGAATTGTACTTTCATTAGAAGGACCAACTTACAATGTATTGCATTTAGTTTGGATTCCTTCTTTGTCTTTGAGTTGATTTTTTTTTTAATGTGTATGGGAAAAGGATGTATGAGCAATTTTTTGAATATGAAGACATGTCTTTGTGACAATGTAACATAGAGAACTATCCAAAACGAGACACTTTTGAATGTGTTATAAATAAATATTGTTATTTATAAAAATCTTTGTCTGATAAGTTCTTTAATATCAGATAATGGAATAGGTCTATTTGAAGCTTATGTTGGTATTATACTTTTTCATATTTTTGTTGAATGAACAGTTTTACTGATGTAAAAACACAAAACATTTTATCACTTTCATAACTGTAATGATTTCAGCAATTTATAAGTGGTTATTATATTTGAATTTTTACACACAGGTATAATACACAAAGCACATATAAACTAATATTTTGTATCACTGTTGTAAATCTGTCTCCATATAAAATATATCATAATATTTAATAGATATTTCAGTGATATATACTATTTAATTGTGAAATTTACTGAAATATTAATCAAAATTATTAAATTTTAAATTTGTAAAAGTTTTTAATACTTTAATTTTTGATTTATTTAGGCCATATGATTCAACATGTAAAAATGGGAATGACGATTAAGCAGTATGCGGAATCTATTCCTTCAGTAATGGTTGAGGCTGAAATTCAACCAATTACACGTACTGTTATAAGAGTAAAAATTGAAATTGTTCCAGATTTCAGATGGAATGATAGATTGCATGGGAGCACTGAACCATTCTGGTTATGGATAGAAGATCCAGATCATGATTATATTTATCATTCTGAATACTTTCTACTTTCTAAAAAGCAGGTTTGTGAAATATTTAACATTATTTGACTATTTATTATAATAAATTAGAATGTTAATATTTATTAATAATTATCTATAAAAATTGAAAGAAACTTATTAAATCATTTTACATCACAGATTATACTAATTTATACTGTAACACTATTTAATTCTTTAAAAATAAAATATTTAAATTCTCCTTCGAGTTAAAAGAAATTTTTTTATGTTGCAATTAAATTATTTGAATGTTTTGATAGGTTATTCGCAAAGAAACTCAACTCTTAGTGTGCACCATTCCTATCACTGAACCATTACCCACTCAGTATATGATACATATTACTTCTGATCGATGGATAGGATCAGAATATACGTTTCCAATTTCTTTTAAACATCTTATTCTACCAGATGATCATCCACCACTTACAGGTTTGTATTGCTCTCTAAATATAATTCTGAATTAAAATATTATTTCAAAATATTTTCGGTCAACAAACAATTAATTTTATTTCACTTTATTATTCATCTATGTTATAAATAAGTAACATACTGTCACATAACAAAGTTATTGATTGACTGATTGACTGACTGACACAGTCACTCATTGACTTGATATGACTTTCTACTGAAGTAGAAGCAGACATTTTGCAGTAAAATGAGGTATCCCATTTGAAAGAGGATATCAAGTACATTGACAGAAAAATTGAAATTTTGAAAAGGTAAAATATTTTGTACAAGAATTGTGTACAATTGCACAACCCTTCAACCCTTGATATTTCATAGAGGCATGGCATTTGAACTGTCAATTTAACTACTATCAGTCTATTTTTAAAGATGTTTATTACTATTAATTTGTTTTGCATTGTTTTAAATTGCTGCATTCTTTTCTCTTTCTATATTAAATTTTTAACTTATAATTTACAATTATTTAATTAATACATATAATATAATTTATATAAAGAATTATAAATTGTAACACGGGTGTAGCGTATCATGAAGTGACACGAAACATATTGGTCAGCTATTCTTATTTTAGGCACAAACACATGCATTTGCATGTGTTTGTACCTACATTGTCTCAAAGTCGTGTGATGCATATTTTAAGATTATTTTGAGAATAGTTCAAATTGAGTTGGGATAACTCAATTTACTATTGCATATTGTTTTTGATTGTCATTTTCAATGAATCAATTCAGTAAGCTATTCCAAATTGGTTTTGATTTCTTGAAATATATCTTAATAATTAATTTTTTGGTTAGAATCACTTAATATATGTACACAATGAAAGTTAGGTTTAACAGACAAAACATCCAGTTCCAGCATAGCAATAGGACAATTAATGTATTTTTGTCTTGGTTAAATAGACATTGCTTTCTGCGGACTGCAGACAAGAATTTCTGATTCCTTCTAGTTTTCAAAATCTCTTCAAAAAGTGAACAATATAATAGATTATGTGATTTTCATGAATATCAGTTAAAAAATATATTTTTCCTCAGTATCCTCATAGAATTTCTTCGTGTGCTTAAACTTGTCAAATAAAGTTTTCACTGTTCTGTTTTTCAGATTTCTCTTATATGTGAACCAAGACAATATAACAGTGTAAAAATAATACATGAAATTGAGACATAACTTATGCCATGAATTAAAAATGCTAGTTTAAATGTTAAAATGATGATCTATTCAGTTTTTACTGTTGCAAGATCTTGCAAAATACTTATTTGCAGTATGAAAAAACAAATAGAAAAATGTAACAATCAATATAACATAAGACTAAAGTATATCCAACAGTAAGTCATATGTGATTATTAACCAATTAAATTATTTCTAATTATTAAATTTTATATAAGGTGGTGTCATTATATATATCTTAAAATTATTTATAATAATTAATTTAAAAATTATAAAAAGTAATCCAAAATTTTAGCAATATTTTAAAATAATCATTTTTATCAGAGAAAGTACATTCTTGATTTTAAAAAATATGTATATTTTCTTAATCATAAAATGTTTCCATGATTGAAGTGATCATGACAATCAATCAATCAATCAATATTTATTTAGATACTAAAATAATACATACATGGTACTGCGTGGCATTGCCAAGTTACAGACATTACATTGTGATTACAAGTTGGAGGTTGACATATAGTAAGAGTAATGGCACATTTATGGGTTTGAATATAGTAAGTTACATTAAATTACAAAATGATAGTAGTGGCAAACTGGACAGGTGGCAACCTTATTCACCACCCCAAGTTAGTGAGTGGGCATTGATGTCACCAGCAAGAATGATATTGGTGTTATGAAATTTATCAATAACATTTTGATTTCCCTTAGTGTGGTGAAAAAAAGCAGACAAAGTTCAAAAGTTTGGACAACAATAACTTGTATTAAAATCCTCCAATTTTAAAAATAATTGTACTCACAGAGTGGTAATTTTCCTGCATCCAATGATATAACATAATACGCTAGGGCACTGGTTGTAACAATGAAAACACTTCCGAAATGCAGACCCAAAACATCACACATCTATCCACAGTCGTGACTTAAGCAAGCCTTAAATAGGATGACAGTATTCAATTTTGATTTATTTCCAACAACTTTTATTTCTTTACGTCAGGATTTTTTGATAGTCTTTACATCTATTGCAACTACAGCCATCAGTTAACTATTCTGTCATGCATTTGATTTACAGAAAAAGTTTAAAAAATGATTCTGAAACAATTGAAATGTTTAATTTTTGAAAACGTTTATTTTTTTAGAAATTTTTTCTAAATGAATAAACTCAATAAACACAAAAAGTAAGGGTTTAAAATCCATGCTGATTGAGAAACTTCAAATTCTTCAGATAGAATCAGTTTGGGATGCAGTTCTTATGTAGTTTAGTGGAATGAATAATCATAATTCTAGTTCTGTATACAAGACTAATGTAAAAATGTTTTATGAATAAGCTATATCAAATAAAATTATAAAAATAATTTATTAACTAGTTGCATCCAGCAAAATATTTGCAGTAAAACATTGTTTAAGTTACAAATAAATAGGAAAAATAAAGAAGCAAATAAATCTGTTTACATAAAACTAATAAAATTTCTCAGTACACAGCATTAGTACTTTAACAAAGTGAAAGTATATTTTACCATAGTATATTCTATATAGAGAGATTTGATTATGTATTTGCTCAATTCTAACAAAGACTAATAATAACTCATGTCCTTATGTTCCCTGAACATATGACCTTTGTTTCTCTGAGAATGTTTGAATAACCATGTAAATACCTTCACAGTTGATTTGCATGAAGAAATGAGTACCTAAGTTAATGACATTTAACCAAATATAGTTTTTCATATCTTCTTTGCTTAGGCACCATTTTATTCAAAAGAAATGACATCATCCTCATGATCAAAATTTTACAATAGTCTTTCCACTAATAACATAAAATTAAAAAAATAATTGGGAATGAATGAAAAGTTATTTTCAGAATCGTTTTTATACTGGTTACCTCCCTCCAATATAAAAACACCAGATTGTAGTAGCCAAAATTCAGTAGCCAGAATGGCAGGAAGAGCACAATTGGACACATTTTTGCTTCTATCAATAATTACTTTAAATAAAATTAAACAGTAAAATAAATGCAAGGTGGCTCTTCTACATTAAATAAGCTTCAAAATGATGTATAAAATGTTAATGTAATTCTTTCACTGTAAGTTAAAAAATTGGTAATAGATTTTATCTTAGCATATTCTGTATATATAGATAAGTTCATAATTTTATTTGAAAATTAACACATTTGAAATACATTTGTAATACATTTGAAAATTTTTATCATATTATTATTTTTTTGTTTAGAACTTTTGGATCTTCAACCTCTTCCTGTTTCAGCCTTGGATGACATTTATTTTGAATCTGTGTATAAATTCACTCATTTTAATCCCGTACAAACACAGATATTTCATACATTATATCATACTGATGTTAATGTATTGCTAGGAGCTCCTACTGGATCTGGAAAAACTATTGCAGCTGAAATTGCCATGTTTCGACTATTTCAAAATTATCCTGGTACAAAGGTATGCTTGCTCGGTTCTCTTGTTTTTCATTTTTTTCAAAATATTTGCTTAAAAAATATTCTTGAAATATATATATATATATAATAAATACATAAATATTTTAACTACCAAGAAATATCTTCAGTATTTTNACTTCTCCAAGAAATATCTTCAGTATTTTTAAAATTTTATATTTATTTCAAACCATTTTGTATATTAATAATTTTCCAAATTCACATGATACTTTATGTATATATATATATATTTTAGTCATAAAATTACTACATTATTTTTAATAATAATTTTAAAAAATTTATTTTTGATGTTATGTATATTGGGTGATCATAATACTGATATTCAATACTGTCTAGAGAGATATTTAGCACTCTAAATATAAAAAAATCCAACGACGAGTTGTTTAACTTTCCCAACAACATTTAAAATATCAGTGGTGCCATCTGTTATCATATTTTATTAAAAGAAACTTTTTATAGTTTTAACTATTACAAATGGCAAAAAAGGATTTTATAAAAAATTGTAAATGCTAATAACGAGTAAAATTGTCATTAAGTCCGACCCTACCAGAGATACACATGACCCCCTTTATCTCCCTTGACCTTTAATCACCTAAATTTAATAGCATAAATTCCCCTAATAAACAAACCTCCCTGCAAAATTTCAGAAATTTTTGACAAAAAGCACAGGTTTTATTAAGCTTCAAAGAGGGTGAACAAAATTGAACCCCACACAAACACACACAAACATCAGTACATACAGAAAAAACCCCAAAGTTTTTTGCATATCTCGACATTTCAAGATGTCCTAAGTCCAAAAATATAAAAATCTTGGGGGGGCCATTTTTTGTCCAATTGCCATACTTTCCCTCTGGTATAGCAGCACTTTAAGATTAGCCAAAGACATTTCCATAAAAAAAATTAGTACCAAAACATACCACTCGGGCACTTTTGTCCCTGAAGGTAATGAAAAAGCAGTTTCATATGTGGAAACACTTAAAAAGTATGATTTATTGAGAACATGTTGCAAATTTGTCTCGAAAGACAGCATCACACTAAAAATAAAAACTATCAAAGGGTCAGTTATGGTTGGCCATCAAACGCATCATTTATTGCTTTCAGGTTTTTACTCTTCAGAATGGGGATCACATTGAACAGAACCTCTGCACTGATAAAGTCTCTGTATAGCACACGTGTCCTGTACAAATAAAATGTTTGTTGCTTATTACAACAAAAACTGCCACAGTGATGAGTTTTGGTACTAATTTTTTATTCTTTCTGAAATTTACCATACTAGATTTGGTTGCATTTGGAATGCTAAATCTCTCTAGACAGTATCAAATAGGGGTACTTTAATTACAACTAATCTGTGTTATTCATTGTTAATTAATATGAAACTATTTGCTTTTTGATTTAGACTGTGTATATTGCACCTTTAAAAGCTCTTGTGAGAGAGAGAATAAAAGATTGGCAAATAAGATTTGAACGGCAATTAGGCAGAAGGTAAGATTATTTTTAATATTTTAACATTGGTTAATAATTAGTATAAAATAATAGTACAGTGACTGTCTTTGAGATAGTTTTATAATATGTTTGAAATTGTTCTATTATGTTAAAGAATTTTAGAATTTCTAAATTATATTTTTAGTGAAATTTTTTATTGCATAACTGAATATTTATCTAATTAATCATTCAATATTTATTTATTTCTATTAATGATATCAATTAGCAAAACAATTTAACCATCTTATTTTCATTTTTTAACATTTTGTTAAACAAAATTGTATTAAAGTAAAATTAATTTTAATTTAATACATTACTAGCAGGAAAATTCTGTTATTTTTTTTTCTTGTTTAGAAATATATTAAGTAAGTTTCTAAAATAAAGAATTGTTTTTAATATTTTGTAAATTGTTTAGTGAAACCAAATTTGAAATGTTCATATATATCCACATTAGGATGTCTGCATAAAATTTGTGAACTATTTATTTTGCATTTGCAATACAGTTGACTCCCCTTATAACGTGGGTTCCTATAACGGAAATTCCTATAACGTAGCGAAAAAACTGTAGCAATATTTGTATAAAGGAACTCCTAAAACGTTGTCTCCGACTCGTGCCGCGACAAGATTGATAGAATCTGGACCAATAGTAGATGAGCAGCCGAACTACTTTCCTCCGCCCTGCGCCACGCTACAAAGAGTTTAGGCAACTAAATTGAGTTTGCTATCATCTGTACAGTATTATATATAAATTATATATAAATNTTGATCACATTGAAAATAGTTCATTTGACTGGATGTAAAAATTCTCTAATTAGTCTGGAAACGGGGGACCTAATTCTTGCATTCTGTGAAAACGGGAAAGATTAGCTATAATGTAATTATCTTAATCTTCACTATCATTACTTTTTGCCCAGCGAAGCATGTCCTTACAGTTAGATTCTAGATTACTTAGAAAAACAGTGTTTTATATATAAAAAAACTATATTACATACAAATAAAAACCCAGCGAAGCGGGTCCTTGCAGCTAGTAAGTATTATAAATGTAAAATTTGATTTAATTATTTAACAGGTGAAGATCGTGGGCCTGTGTTAGAAGTAATTGTATCTCGAACTAATTTCATATCTGCTCATACGGAAAGGAAAATTCGAATAATTGGCCTGTCGACGGCTTTGGCAAATGCCGGAGATTTGGGTGAATGGTTGGGTATTAAACAGGTAAAATGAAATGAATGAATTTATGCTCTAATATATTTTAAAATAATTCTTTGCTCTTTATACTTTTCATATAGTCTTTAAGTAATCTTATTTTAGTTTGTAATGTTTTTTTATTTTAATGTGCTTAATTTTTATTATATACTGATTTGTACTACTAATGGTTATGTAATTATCGATGATCTAGATATAAATGCTATTAACATGTTGACTACCAGATCAAAATTAATAAAAATTCCCTAGAGCCACAGATTTTTTGCAGTTTTGATAAAGCAAGGATGCCCAACCCACGGCCCACTGCACCCTAAAATTTTTAGGTACATTTTCATTTCTTTTGATAAAGAATACAGTAGAGTGTTGTTTATCTGAATCAATTGGGGACTGGGATTGCTCGGATAACTTATTTTTCAGATAACCGATTATGTGGGAAAAAATATATTAACTTATCCCATGTTGAAATTTTTCTCTGTTGCATGTTGCTTTGCATTGAATTTTTGTCAGTTTTTTTAAAACTTCAAATTTTTAAAAATTTATGTTAGGCTAACATAAATTAAAAAAAAAAAAATAATTGTGGCTATTGTATCATTAAAAATTATTTCTTTATTTTGTACAAACAAAATAAATATATTGAAAAATATAAAAACAAAAAAATTATACTTTAGAAGTTAATCTGGTGTCAAAAACGTTCAATTCAGCATGGCATAGTCCGACTGGTTAACCGACAATTCAGTTGATTGGGCTTTCAGATAAATGACGCTCTACTGTATTGTAAAAATTATTCTAGTTTCACTGGATACATTTTTTGATGTGCTAATGAGGTAATTGGTGCTAGAAAACTGTAATAACCCACATGATTAACATACTGTTGTGACCAATTCTTTTCGCACATGAAAAACATCAAAACTGCTGAAAGAAATAGGTTGAATGATTCCCATTTAACTAACATTCTTAGAATTAAGACTAGTACCATGAAAGCAGATACAGTAGAACCTCGAAAACTCAGCCTAATGTGGACCGAAGAGTGGCCGAGTTTGTGAAAATGCCGGGTTATCGGGAATGGGGTTGAAAAAATAAGTTCGAGTGTTTTCTCAGAAAATACTGTACTGTACTTGTATTTATTGTTTACTTGAGATTATAACAGATAATAAACTGCCCAAATACCCTTAAACAAAGGAAAAGTACGTTTTTTATGAAGGCATAGAGCCTTTACTACATGAAAATGAAAATTAATGAATACACTGTGTACAGTAATTTACCTGATAAGACAGATCTCAGAAAAATACTTTATAAGAGCTTTTATACTTTTATAAAGCTGTCTATAATGAAAATTAATTAACTAAGGATTTTTTCGCCCTNGTGTAGAATTTGTGTTAAATTTATTATCCTTTCCTCTTTATTCTGATGTTAGTTATCTCGGTTAACTGCGTCGAACTTTCCTTCATTAAAACACCACGCTATTGTATTGTCTCACGTGATTACCAGACGAACTGTTATTGGCTGATAGAAATGTCTTGGCGTGTCTTGGAGGCAGTTGCAGCAAAAGATAAAATTCAAACAACTTTTGCAGCACGAGAAAAGCGGCACAAAATAGACTTCTGCGGGGAGAAAAAGTGACGTCATCCTGCCGCTTTTCCTTGCCGCGCGGCACGTGTTCATCCGGCTTTAGAGTATTGTACTGTACGTCACGAGAACGCACACTAACAAGGGATTTTTTGAAATTTCCCCGCGGGGAAAGTGATAGGATTAAGGCTTCAACAATGGAAGTGTTAAGTAACAATGGAATTGTTAAGAATGGATGTGTTAAGAGAAAGTAACGTGCAAGATGTAAATCTTGCATGTTACTTGGCGCAGATGCGGTTTTTTGCGATAAATCGAACATAATTTTAGACCGACCCAAGTAAAAATTATCTAATTAGTCTGGAAACGGGGGACCTAATTCTTGCATTCTGTGAAAACGGGAAAGATTAGCTATAATGTAATTATCTTAATCTTCACTATCATTACTTTTTGCCCAGCGAAGCATGTCCTTACAGTTAGATTCTAGATTACTTAGAAAAACAGTGTTTTATATATAAAAAAACTATATTACATACAAATAAAAACCCAGCGAAGCGGGTCCTTGCAGCTAGTAAGTATTATAAATGTAAAATTTGATTTAATTATTTAACAGGTGAAGATCGTGGGCCTGTGTTAGAAGTAATTGTATCTCGAACTAATTTCATATCTGCTCATACGGAAAGGAAAATTCGAATAATTGGCCTGTCGACGGCTTTGGCAAATGCCGGAGATTTGGGTGAATGGTTGGGTATTAAACAGGTAAAATGAAATGAATGAATTTATGCTCTAATATATTTTAAAATAATTCTTTGCTCTTTATACTTTTCATATAGTCTTTAAGTAATCTTATTTTAGTTTGTAATGTTTTTTTATTTTAATGTGCTTAATTTTTATTATATACTGATTTGTACTACTAATGGTTATGTAATTATCGATGATCTAGATATAAATGCTATTAACATGTTGACTACCAGATCAAAATTAATAAAAATTCCCTAGAGCCACAGATTTTTTGCAGTTTTGATAAAGCAAGGATGCCCAACCCACGGCCCACTGCACCCTAAAATTTTTAGGTACATTTTCATTTCTTTTGATAAAGAATACAGTAGAGTGTTGTTTATCTGAATCAATTGGGGACTGGGATTGCTCGGATAACTTATTTTTCAGATAACCGATTATGTGGGAAAAAATATATTAACTTATCCCATGTTGAAATTTTTCTCTGTTGCATGTTGCTTTGCATTGAATTTTTGTCAGTTTTTTTAAAACTTCAAATTTTTAAAAATTTATGTTAGGCTAACATAAATTAAAAAAAAAATAATAATTGTGGCTATTGTATCATTAAAAATTATTTCTTTATTTTGTACAAACAAAATAAATATATTGAAAAATATAAAAACAAAAAAATTATACTTTAGAAGTTAATCTGGTGTCAAAAACGTTCAATTCAGCATGGCATAGTCCGACTGGTTAACCGACAATTCAGTTGATTGGGCTTTCAGATAAATGACGCTCTACTGTATTGTAAAAATTATTCTAGTTTCACTGGATACATTTTTTGATGTGCTAATGAGGTAATTGGTGCTAGAAAACTGTAATAACCCACATGATTAACATACTGTTGTGACCAATTCTTTTCGCACATGAAAAACATCAAAACTGCTGAAAGAAATAGGTTGAATGATTCCCATTTAACTAACATTCTTAGAATTAAGACTAGTACCATGAAAGCAGATACAGTAGAACCTCGAAAACTCAGCCTAATGTGGACCGAAGAGTGGCCGAGTTTGTGAAAATGCCGGGTTATCGGGAATGGGGTTGAAAAAATAAGTTCGAGTGTTTTCTCAGAAAATACTGTACTGTACTTGTATTTATTGTTTACTTGAGATTATAACAGATAATAAACTGCCCAAATACCCTTAAACAAAGGAAAAGTACGTTTTTTATGAAGGCATAGAGCCTTTACTACATGAAAATGAAAATTAATGAATACACTGTGTACAGTAATTTACCTGATAAGACAGATCTCAGAAAAATACTTTATAAGAGCTTTTATACTTTTATAAAGCTGTCTATAATGAAAATTAATTAACTAAGGAGTTTTTTGCCCTGCCAGGGTGTGGCCGAGTTATCCGGAGTGCCGGGTTATCGAGAGCCGAGTTTTCGAGGTTCTACTGTATTGACAATATTATAAAAGGAAGGCAATGTCAAAACTTGCATTGAATTTATTATTTTTTTTTTTGTATGAGTATAATTTTTTTACTGTCAATAATACAGTATTTTATGTAATTATTATATATTTGTTATTAAAATTTGATATTCATATTTTGAACTTGTTAACTTGTTAAAAGCATATATTTATATAAAGTACCTTTGTGGCCCACTGAATATACGTAAATTTCTAATTTGGCCCATTAGGAAAAAAGGTTGGATTGTGTAAACCATTAGCTCTGAAACATACAAATACTTCCAAAACAATCCATAATGTAATTTAAAATATTTTTAGATAAAGACTACTTGTATTGTTTAACATACTAATACTAATAATTATATAATTGTTTGTAATCCAAAGCTAAAACTATATTCGTAATTAATATTTTAAATTTTCTTACAAGTTGTTTTTGCATGTTTTATTTAATTGGAAATGTTTTTATTCTCTAATGATACTTATATTTACATTATGAATACAATAAACTTTATGGGACAAAAATTATGGGATAATTAATAAAAGTCATGATTATAAATCAATAGATTTCACTTTAGTAATTTTAATGTTGATGTATTTACCGATTAAACTTGATTACATTTGATACACATTGAACATTTGGATTTAACGCATCTTCCATTTAGTTTAAAAGTAATTGAGTCAAATTAGATATTATTGTTACATTATGAGTTATACAATATTGATAAAATTACAAGTATAGAAAATAATATTGGTGATTATTCGTTTATTTATTTATTTTTAATAGTTGGGATTATATAACTTTCGACCTTCCGTTCGGCCGGTTCCCTTAGAAGTTCACATTTCTGGATATCCTGGTAAACATTATTGTCCTCGTATGGCCCTCATGAATAAACCTACATATCAAGGTATAATTTAAAGTTTTATTTTAAAGTTTGTTTAAGTGTTTAATAAGATAATCGTTATAAAATGAATTATTATAATTCCTGTAGAAAACTTATATATATATATTGACAGGTGCCCATCAAATGCAGGTGGGCTCGTTTTTCCCATAAGTTCTGACTTTTGTCCTGTCTGAACTAAACACTTATATATATATCTAAAATTTTTTTGCATATTCTAGTGCAGAATTATCTTACGAATCTAATGGCGTATAAATTTTTATATATATACATACAGTGAAAACTGCTTAGGCGACCACCTGCATTTGATGGGCACCTGTCAAAATGGACAAAAATTTCTGGCACAGAATAGTTTATACATACAGTCTTCGTATAAGTTACCTGTATTAAACGACCACCTGTGTAACGCGTCCGCGGGCATCAATTTTTGGTCTGAAACAACATACAACACCTGTAATAAGCGACCACTTTTGCGAATGTATCTGGTCTAAACTATTGTAAGAACCCATCTCAACAATGTTTCCACCTCCTAATATAATGAATTAGTCTAAACTCTCGTTGGAACCCATCCCGGGCACTTCTCCCATCCTTGAAATTAGGTGCAGGTGTTAATAAATTAGTCTAGCAACAAAGGAAATTCGTTTCAGTTTGTTGTAAAATGTCCAAAATGCAAAGTGCTGTCGTTAGAAGATCATATTAAAGTTATCACAACAGCAATTAGCGGCGAAGTTTAACTGTGAGAAAACAAAATTTATTTTACCCTAGACCTACAGTATTTTCCTTGGGGGTGTAAAATATTGTACACGATACAATTAATCAGCTGATCTCATCATTTGATAAAATCTATTTTTATTTATTTATTTTGAAGCTCATATACAGTACACGTGTGATGAATAGTTTCTGTATCAACCTACCTTATTTCCATGATATTTTTAGAAAAAATAATATCCAAGTAATTTTCGCAGGCAAAATATTCAAAAAACAATAAACGCATTAATGCAAAAATCAGTTTTACTTCCTTTTTCGATTCTGCGATTGTAATGAAATCATATAACGAGAAATAATAATAAAATCGTTTTATTATTAATTAATAATTTTTCTTATTGTACTTAATTAATTAATGTCAGAAAATGAAGCAAATAAACGTATCTTACGATGTACAGAAATACACAGTTATATGTAACATGACTAAAAGCAGAAGGAGAGGGGAGACACGTGCTCCACAGGGACGTAGCAAACCAAACAAAGAAAGTGACCTTTGACCAAAAGTATGTGAAACTCGCCAACGTAGCGCCGTCTAGTACAATATATGTCTCAGTGACTTAGCACACAGGGATTACATTTTTACTTTCTTTCACACTCCCTCTATCACTGTGTGCTACATACATAACAATGATCAATTATTTCAATTTAATCTTAACATTTTCTCAGTCTTCCGCGTTCTTCCGTTCTTTGAATTTTTGGACGATTTTGTTTTTGTTGGCCCATACGACTTTCCTCTAGAATTTCTTGTTGTTCTTCTTCTAGATATTTGTCCACATTAGATTCATTATCGGACTCTTCATCTAGTTTTGTATTGTCCTCACTGTTCATCTCTGTTGTCGGACTTAGCGGCATTATATACATGTCGTTTGGTGTTTTGTCAGCAAAATCTGGCTCAGTGGAGATACTCTTCAGAAAAGTGTTACTTGTGTGGATTGTTTCAACAAATCTCACGTCACGTGCTATGATGACAGTCTTAGTGCCTGGTTTCCAGAGTCGATACGCTTTTGACTCATTTGAGTATCCGACCAACCCATACTCATCACCTTTTGGATAAAATTTCCCTCGTCTTCGAGTCTTGTCCAGCACTATAGATTTACTTCCAATAATTTAAAGAAACCAACATAAGGTTTACACTTGAACCATAGCTCATTCAGTGTTTTCCCATCGAGGGCTTTTGTCGAACTTCTATTTCATAGAAATGTGGCCGTATTAATTGCTTCTGTCTGTAGTGACTGAGGTAGACCTACTTGCAACATTATACACCTTGCCATTTCAACAAGTGTCCGATTTGCACGTTCTGCTACACCATTTTGTTGTTGTATGATTCTTTTTCTTCAAGAAAGTTGTTAAATTCGTTTGATAAATATTCTTTACCATTATCCGTACATAGCTTTTTGATTCGATGACCTGTTTGTTTTTTGACTCTTCGTTTATAAGATTTAAACGCTTGGAAAATGTCTGAGCGACTTTTTAGCATTATAGTTTCCATATAGCATGTACAGTCATCAATAAACGTTGCAAAGTACAGTGGTACCTCGGTATACATCTGCTTTAGAATACGTCCAATTCAGAATACGTCCTGTTTAGACGAAACAAATTTTGCTTGGTATACGACTTTTGTTCGGTATACGACTTAATTATATGCGCCATCTATGAACAAGTAGCACTATCAGTGTACTAGACCAGACTAGACGTTCGCGGTGCCACAGTTTATAACTTTGTTAAATTTCTTCTGATTTTAATTTGTAAGTAAAATTTTATTATTTTTATTAATCATGAATTGCAAAAAGGCAAATGGGAAGCAACAGAAAACTAAAAAATGACTAGAATCACAATGGAACTGAAAAAAGAGATTGTTGAGAAATATGAAGGTGGAACACATGTTCAAGATTTTAACTGTTGCATATCACATTCCGAGAACAACGATATCGACAATCGTGAAAAATAAAGACATTATTAAATCTGCTAACATTGCGAAAGGGGTTAAATCAATTTCTAAACAGAGATCGAAGACATTAGATCATGTTGAGAAATTGCTTTTGCTTTGGATAACTGAAAAACAGTGTGCTGGTGACAGCGTGTCAGAAGCAATTATTTGCGAGAAAGCTAAAAAGATACATGCTGATCTCATGAAAAATCGAACAGGAACTAGCCAGGAAAGTGAGGTGTTAAAGCCAGCCATTTTTTTTTTTTACATGAGATCGGATTAATCATTTTTACATTACTTCTTATGGGAAAGGTTGGTTTGGTATATGTCCTATTCGGTATAAGTCCAAACATCAGGAACGGATTAAGGTTTTATACTGAGGTTCCACTGTATTTTGCATCTCCTAATGAGATGGTTTTCATCGGGCCACATATATCGGAATGCACTAAACCCAAAATCTCTTTCTCTCAATGATGCGACTTCTTAAACGGTTGAACATATATTTTAGATTTCACAGTTTAGTTATCTTGCTTTCATTGAAAGGTCCATACCTTCGACTAGTTGTTCTATTTTCATTTTTCTTAGATCGTTAATGTTTATATGCCCATATCTTTGCTGTCACTTTAATAGGTTTTCGTCAGCAGTTTCTGCTGAAAACATCGTTTGGTCTTCCAATTCATTGACAACATATAGATTATCACGTTTCGTAGCTGTTAACATCGTAGTACCATCTTTACGTTTGATGATTGCATAATTTTCCTTAAATACAACAATGTATCCTTTGTCAGTGATACTTGCTACCGATAAAAGGTTGTGGCGCAATTCCGGTACATATAATACGTTTTGTAGTTTTATAGAACTTATTGCTCGTTGATTTACTTTCAAGCTGAGATTCCCATCACCTATACCAACTGCTTGCACATAATTCTCTGTGGCAGTATAAACTTTAGACTGTTTAATTTGATCTAGAATTAAGAATTTGTATTGGTCATTACACATATGTCTTGTCGCACCACTGTCTAAATACCACTTTTTCGATCCGTTTGTGAATTCCACGTTGCATGCGATTGTAGTAAGAGCACCGCTAGTAACTTTCACGTCTGTGTGTTTTGTTTTCAATTTACAATTTCTACTGATATGTCCAGTTTTACCGCAGCTGTAGCATCTTCCGTCAAATCTTTGGCTTCTAAATCTTGTATTATTTTTCCTCGAGTTCGTTCATGACTGCTTTACACAGTCGGACTTTCCCTTTGAAAGCAATGCGTCACTTCTCTCGTTCTCAGTTAGCTTCATAACACGCTCCCTCTGTCTTGCTTCCTCTTCCTTTAATTTTGCTTTGAGGTTTTCGAGCGACGGTATGTCATCACGTGACCCTATGGCTACACTAAAATTTTCATATTCATCTGGCAGTGATCCGAGGAGCATAATCGATAGTAATTCTTCTGGAATTTCTATTCCAGCTTCCTTCAGTTGATCAGCTTTACTCGTGAACTCGTTTATATACTGCGTAATCGTCACATTCTGTTCTTTTTCCATTCATTGTAACTGTTTGTACAATGTTGCCTTTCTAACAGGACCCCGTGACTGGAATATTGCCTTAAATCCGTCCCACACTTCTTAAGACATTTTGGCATTTTTCACATGGTTCAACTGCCCAAGACAAAGGCTTAGATTTATCAGCGTCAACGCCTTTGCGTCTTGCTTGATCCATTCCTCTGGATTTCTTTCTGGTTTTATTTCAGTACCGTCAACGTATTTCCACAGATCTTTATATATGAGAACACTTCTCATCTGTATTTTCCAAAGTTCGTAATTGTCCTCATTCAACTTCTCAATATTTGAGAATCCACTAGGACCCGCCATACTGAATTAGATAATAGATCTGTTTACTTACTTCTTACATTAGATATTCTTTCCTTGTAAGCAGTCCTGGGCCCATAACCTATCAGAAAATGAAGCAAATAAACATATCTTACGATGTACAGAAATACACAGTTATATGTAACACGACTACAAGCAGAAGGAGAGGGGAGACACATGCTACACAGGAACGTAGCAAACCAAATAAATAAGGTGACCTTTGACCAAAAGTATGTGAAACTCGCCAACATAGCGCCGTCTAGTACAATATATGTCTTAGTGACTTAGCACACAGGGATTACATTTTTACTTTCTTTCACAATTAAGAAAATATTAAATATTAAAAAAATACAGTATTTTTAAAGTTAAAATAAGATTAAACTAACGAAAACCAAAAGCAAAGTGATGGAGAGATAGGACGTGCTTGTATATTGATAACGTAATACACGTAACTGAGGAGCAAACGAAAAGAACCGAATTGAATTAATTAAGTTGGAAAAAAGAAAGTGTGCATTATAATTGAGAAAATGCGAGTATTGTATTAATCTTTAAAATATTGGTGTTAAATCTGTCTTATAATATCATGACGACTCCTGTAAATTGGGTTATCCAATAAGAATAAAATACAATACCAATATAGCCCTATTGTTGAAAAAATTTGTTTATTTTTGCTCACCTCGAGTTTTGCTTAGTAGAAATGGCTAAAAAGTGCACAAAATACATATGGAAATATGGTATTACAGCACCACCCGTGTTGGATGACAACCTGTGTAAAAGACCACTTTTTGAAGGAATCATGGGTGGTCGCCATAGACAGGTTTTACTGTATATAAGTTTTGGACTTTCATCAATACAGATTGGTTAACGAACAGATCGGTTAACGAACAAATCAGATAACGAACACTTTCACGAAAGATTTTTATGATCAGACAATGAACACATGTTCGGATAACGAACACTTCACTGAACAAACACAAGAAGCGACATAAAATAACAAATACCGATTGGTCTTCCTTTGTCTTCAGGCAACAATTAGAAACTTTTCGGAGTGCGGGAGACGTTGACATCGACGTTCTACCCAGTATATACTGATCGGATAGTATTCCCCCAAACTTTGAAACTCTCCCTTGTAATTCCAGCCTTTTGTATTTCTGACAGAAACAATTCTTTTACGTTTTCTTCTGAAAATGCGGATTTATGCTGATATCTGCTATTAATTAAAGATTTTTTGAAGAAGTAGGAGGATGTCAGAACAACAGTCTTAAAATGGCATCCAAATCAAGTTGAGGTTAATAGGCCTAGGGATCTCTACAATTACAATGCTATTAATTACTTCTGAAAAGTCATGAATAAGACAGAAAAGCAATCGACATTGGACCGATTCTTTAACCCCCACAAATGGAAAAAACATGACTAATGAAAATGCAAGACTGTGTATATATGTATTTTTATTATTACATATGAATAAACGTAGTAAGAAAGTATATACTTTTTTATTTTTGGGGGGTCTCCAGAATGAATTAATAAAATTCCTGTAGAAACCTATGGTAAATCGATAATCGGTTAACGAACAATTCGGATAGCGAACAAAGTCTTGGAACGGATTATGTTCGTTAACCAATCACCTACTGTATAAACATAAACATATCAAAATTAAAAATTTGAACTCTTAACAAGATTTTTTTAAATTACATTATTATAAAATTAATTTATACAGTTAATTTAACTGTATAGTTTGTTAAATTATTTAATTATAAAACAAGATAAAATTATTCACATAATTAATCTTGTTATAATTGTATTTTTAGAATATTTGAAAAAATATGAATGCATATATTCTATTTTTTATATTTTAATATAAAAAACAATATAATTTCATTAAAGATATTAAATGTAACATAGCAAAATCATTTTTTATAACATGATTTTAACTGAAGACAAATTCCTTGCATTTTGATATATGATTATAATGCATGCATGTCAAATTATTATATTAATATGTCATTTGATTTATTTTAATTTATCAAATATCAAACAAAATTTAAATAAAAATTATTTGGTATTTTCGTGCAAGATATTTACAAAATTTAGCCAGTCTAGTTGATAAACTTGAAAAAATTAACGTTGATTGTAAATTTTTGGATTACAATATTTAAATAATTTATTTATTATTTGTTTGAAAATACAGTAGAGCATCGATTATCCGAATCAATTGGGGACTGGGGTTGTTCGGAAGATCGATGTTTTGGATAACCGATTATGTACGAAAAAATATATTAATTTATCCCATGTTGAAATTTTTCTCCGTTGCGTGTCGCTTTGCATTGAATTTTCGTTGATGTTAAGCCTAACGAAGACTATTATATCGTTAAAAATTATTTTTTTATTTTGTACAAACAAAATAAATATATTGAAAAATATAAAAACAATAAAAAATTATACTTCAGAAGTTAATTTAGTATCAAAAACGTAAAATATTTGAGTAGCCGAAGACATAGCCAAAGATTACAGCGCCACAGCACTGGCGAAAATTTAAATTTGTCGACTGGAATTCCTTCGGATAACCGACGTTTCGGATAACCGACCTTCGGATAAACGATGCTCTACTGTATTT
>NW_019384602.1:520372-573245 GCF_000671375.1 Centruroides sculpturatus | reverse complement strand
TTGAATTTTCGTCGATGTTAAGCCTAACGAAGACTATTGTATCGTTAAAAATTATTTTTTTATTTTGTACGAACAAAATAAATATATTGAAAAATATACAAACAATAAAAAATTATACTTCAGAAATTAATTTAGTATCAAAAACGTAAAATATTTGAGTAGCCCAAGACATAGCCAAAGATTGCAGCGCCACAGCACTGGCGAAAATTTAAATTTGCCGACTGGAATTCTTTCGGATTATTGACTTTCGGATAATCGACGCTCTGCTGTATATACAATATTTAGATAATGAACTTTAAATGTATTCTGAAATATGAACCTTGGTGAGACATTTTATTACTTTTATAATAATAATAACATAATATTACCACTCAAAACTTGTACTTGAATTATAAACTCCATTGCTGGATTATAGGTTTTTAGAGTTTTTAACAACAATAATAACATTTTATAATTCTAATATTTTGTTTCGTACAATGATTATTTCATTCTTGATATTGTTATGATGACTTTTTATTCAGCCATTTGCCAGCATTCTCCAACAAAGCCCGTTCTTATCTTTGTATCGTCTAGACGTCAGACGAGACTGACTGCACTTGATTTAATTGCTTTCTTGGCAGCAGACAATAATCCTAGGCAATGGATTAATATTGCAGAAGATGAGGTATTTCAAAGTTCATTTAATAAATATATGGATTTTTGAACAATTTTTTCTTACATTAAAAATTTAAAATGATCTTTTTGTATTATTAGATGGATAATGTATTACAAAATGTTCGTGACCAAAACTTGAAACTTACTTTGTCATTTGGCATCGGACTTCATCATGCTGGCCTTCATGAACGAGATCGTAACATTACGGAAGAATTATTTGTTAATCAAAAAATACAAGTAAATTGTGAATTACTTAAATATATTTTATATACAGTAAGGAATTATAAAAATTAATACAAACAATTCTTTCAAATGTTTATATTATTGATTTATCATATCAGATTTTAAAAATGTACATTAAGATGTAGATAAATGATTCTGATATGGATTTAACAACATACTAAAAGTTTTATAATAATAATTATTATTATTTTTTATTATATACAGTTAGTTTTTAATTATTTGATTACCCAAGAGAACATTAGAACTAGAAAATATTTAATGACATTTTCAGAATCATATATTTCGGTTTTAGATCTACATTAATACACAAATTTGAACTGATAAAATACAACATTAACTGCCATATGCAAATAAAGTGGCATATGTTTGAAATTTAACTATTTAGAAAACAAGTTTTTGAAAAAATTTATCCTGGCTTCTAAAAAAAGTATTAAATATTTTCTGGCTAATTTATTGAAGTATTTTTAATAGTTTTTTTAATGTATAAATTTGAACTTAACTAATAGAATTGATGAACTTATTGAAGATAAATTGCCTTAGAACTAAGATAAACTGTAATAGTTAAAGATTTTTTGTAATAAAATTTATTAATTGAAAAAATTATTTCAAAAATAATTAATTTTTTTAAAGTTGGTTTGTATCATAAATATGGAATTTTTTCTTTAAATTATAACAGGTATTGATAGCCACGGCAACTCTCGCTTGGGGTGTAAACTTTCCTGCACACTTAGTTATAGTAAAAGGCACCGAATATTTTGATGGAAAGATTCAACGATACGTCGATTTTCCTATTACTGGTAATATTTCAATTATTAATTATAGATAATTTTGATTCTAATATACATTCAATTAAACATTACTTTGAAATTAATGTTATATTGTCAAGTTAATGGACAAAATAATCTATACATATGTTGAAGCTACATTATTACATTAAATATTCTTGAAAACTATATAAACCCTTAAGATATTTTATTTCTTAAATGATTCATTTGAGAAATTTAAATGCAAATTTTTAAAAAATCTATAAATTTAAGAATTAAGGAACTTTAAAGAAAGTTAAAAATACCTTCAACATTAATAGGTAGGGCATTAAACATTAAAAAAGGAAGGGCAGACATTATAATGAAAAGATGCTATTTTATAAGAAATGATGATGATGATTATGATGATTTTCAGATGTTCTTCAGATGATTGGTAGAGCAGGACGTCCTCAGTTTGACGAACACGGTGTTGCTGTTGTTCTAGTTCAAGATATTAAAAAAGCTTTTTACAAAAAGTTCCTCTATGAGCCTTTTCCTGTTGAATCTAAGTAAGATTTTTTTAAATGCTACATTATTAATCTGTATAAAAATTTTTAAAAAAGAGCTTTCATTTTATTTTTTATATACTTTTTGGTAATGTTTTAAAATTTTATAATAAAGTTCCTCATTATTTTATTTAAAAACATACAGCAAATTTAAATATGTAAAGCATACAAAAATATACAAAAGAAAAAACAATAAATAAATTATAATTGGAAAAGATAGATAAAGGATGAAAATGTTAAAACAATGATTAAAAAAATTGCCCATTAAAACAAGCTTAGCTTCGTAAAACCTGTATATGCAGGATGGATAGCGGAGGCTGTTAAGACATTGGCCTACAACTGGAAACTCTGAATAGAGTCCTGGCAGTCAAGAAGCTCCAGGAATTTTTCCTGGGGCATTCTGCAAACATCAGACTCTTTCCCTCATCATACAACCTCTCTGTTATAAGTCTGGTTGAACCATGATGGGAATGAAAAAGCCCTCTTAATGTCCATGAGACAAAAAGAGTAAAAGATGAAAAAAATCTACATGCAGATTAATATTAAACTATTATTTAAGTTTATTTTTTATAATTAATCTTATAAGTTCAGTGTAAATGGGAAAAATTGTCCCTTGTTTTTAATAAAAGCCTTGAATGGCAGAAAGTTTAATAAATGTAATTAATATTTATATTATGTAAACTTAACAATTAGCTATAGGACAAATTTTTATTAATTTATACATATAATCTTAATTTTTTATGTTAAAATCTGTAAAATTAGCTAATTGGAGTTTGACATATTTCATTGACTCCTCACAAACAAATCATAACTGTATGTGATGTAATGGTATTTGGTTGGTTATATGTAATGTTTCAACAATTAACGATGTATTTTACTTTGAAATTAGTTAACAATTCTTTTTCAGAATCATTTTTTTGGAAATAGTTCTAATCTTTCTGCATGTATTTTCTAAAAAGTATTTGTTAGAAATGAAAGCATTTTGAAGCTCTTATGTAGTTGAGAATTAGCTGTTATCTGTGACTTCGCCCACAGGGGTTTTGCAAGCAAACCCCATTTATAATCAGTATTTCAACAACCATAGTAATTGTTATATAACACCTATCACTGAGAATGATGAGAATTGTTGAGAATCAAATGAATGAGTTTCAATTTGTAAACGTTCCAGAAAATTGATCAATCATTCTATAATTGAACCAATAATCAATAACAAATTCAAATTTAGAACAGTTTGAACATTTGGTTAAAAAATCAAAATATAAAAAAATTTGTAACAATGTCTGAAATGTTATCAATTTAATACATCTAAGTACTCAATGAAAACTAAACATAGTTAAAAAACAAAACATTGCATCTAAAATATTACAGTAGAAGCAGTTCTTCAGGTTAAGCCTTAATCCTCTCCATATCCCCATGGGGGTTTTCGAAAAATCCCTTTTTAGTGTGCATTTTCATGACACACCCTAATTGTGTACAAAATTTCACCTCTAGGTTCAGTGGTTTGCTCTAGGTGATGATGAATCAGTGAATCACCCAGTTAGTCAGTCAGGACAAGTAATTTTATATATTTAGATTAAAATAATTTGTAGAAATTCAACTTTTTATGCAAAGTATCTACATGCTGATTAATATTAAATTATAATTGTTATCCTATAAATCCTATAACGGAAATGTACAATGCCATAATATTGTAAATGCCATTTTTCTCTAAAAACATTTTATTGAAGAAATTAATTCTAAATGCAATGTTTTCTGCTGCAAAAAAATATAGTGGCTGCATTTTGAAGTTGGATTTATGCAAAGCCGTAATATTTAAAGTGCAAGTCACATGATGGCTTATATTTACATCATTTTGATATTCCAGAGAATTTTTAACTTAGTGAGTTTTTTACCATTTTATTGTAAAATTGAAATAAATTCATTCACTAGAAAGTGTTTTTTTATCTCTCCTGAAAAGTTTTTTTTTTTTGGTATTTACAACATTATGGCATTGTGTGCTTCAATTATGCAGTTACTTTGCTTAGAAGTTAATTTTATTAGTATATGGATAATATAATATGTTATAATTGTTATAATAATAACTATTTATTTTTACAGTTTATTAAAAGTTCTTCCTGATCATTTAAATGCTGAAATTGTAGCTGGAACGGTGACAACTAAGCAGGAATGTATCGACTATATAACTTGGACGTATTTCTTTCGCCGTCTTCTGAAAAATCCAACGTAATTTAATTGTTTAATTTACTTAATCTGCATTACCGTTTTACTTCAATTTACTTCAATTTAATTTAATTTTCAGGTTTTACAATCTGGAAAGCACAGAACACAATTCTATAAACAGATATTTATCTGGTTTAGTAGATCGTTCTTTAAGAGAATTGGAAATAGCATCTTGTGTAGAAATTGGAGAGGTTTGTAAATAATAAAATTTTTTTTAAAATATTAATTTATACATTGAAAATGGAAGATCCAAAATAATTAAGAGGAAAATATTTAATTTAAAAACAGATAAAGCAGAATTTGAATTAACATTTTTATTAATAAACAGAATTGTTATCCATGATTACAATAAGCACAGTCTACTGTATTATGTTAGATTGGCCATTTCAATAATGCCAATAACAGTTGAATTATATCTGCATTACCATGAATTACAAAATATAACATTTAACAGAATAATCTGTTCCACTTCAAAGAAGCATTACACAGATCGTGCTTGCATGATATCTATGCCTGAGGTTGCAGCATAGTTATAAAACAAAAAGAATAATTAATGTTACATTAGTTTACTGTATATTCCGGCGTATAAGACGACCCCCAACTTTTACAGTTAAAATATAGTTTCGGATATACTTGCCATATAAGACTATCCATCTTCCAACGCACACCAAATAAAAAAAAAATCATCATTGGCATACTCTTTAATGCTTTTTCATTTGCTTTCCAGTCCTGAACCATCTTTTCTGCTACTCCATATTGTCTTGCAGCAGCACAGTTATTATGTTCCATGGCAAAATTTACAACTTTAAGTTTGAAACTGGTTTCATATTTCATTCTTCTTGCTGGTGGAGCCATGATGGGGTTTTGACTGTTGGACATTTTTATACCAGCCTGTCCTTGTATCCTATTACCATACCTCCTCCTCTGCCTCTCAGATCTTGAACATGTTCGCCTGTGCCTCTTTACTGCAGTCCTCAGGAGCAAGATCTGAGAGGCAGAGAAAGAGGTACGGTAATAGGATACATACAAGGGCGGGCCAGACAGGTGAAAGATAGAGCCGCTCTATCTCTACCCATACCCTGGACATCCTGGCCGACTGCAGCACCCGCCCTATAAGATGACACCAGACTTTTGAGAAGATTTTCCTAGATTAAAAAGTCGTCTTATACACTGGAATATACAGTATATACAAGCCTCTCATTTGCCAAATCGATTAGCGATTATTGATTAGCATAGAATAAAAAGTAGAGAAATTGCTAATATACTGTGTTATCTTTTAAAACTCCTTTTAAACTTTAAGTAAACACTATAGAATATATTTTTAATTTAATTTCATTATTATTGTTAAATATAATAACAATTCGTCCAAGGATATACAAATGGAGTTATTTGATTTGGCATGCAAATGGCTTACACGTATCTGTGTTTTGGCTAACTCAGAAGCAAATACACGAAACAATGCCAAATGAAGCTATGCAATCTTCCTTTGGCTATTTAAGAATGTTTCTCAAAAACGTTTACCAAAAACTACATTATCTTATAATGTAATAACTTGTGAAAAAGCTTTGAAAATTCAAAAGATATGCAACATTCAATAAGCTATATGGGTCAAAATGACCCATATGGCAGTTTTAGTGTTTTAATATAGATTTTAAATTATATTTACACATTAAATTTTTGATAGATAACAACATATTACAATTTTTGTATTTTCAATTGTACTTAAGCATCTTAAAATTTAACAGGACAACAGAGAAATTACTTCAACTGTCCTCGGCCGAATTTCGTCATATTACTATTTAAGTTATAAAACAGTCCAGATGTTTCAAGAGAACATGAAGAATGGCATGTCCATGGAACAGCTGTTGAAAATACTCACTGATTCTGAGGAATATGACGAGCTTCCAGTTCGACATAATGAAGATGCTTTAAACAGGTATGTTGCCATAGAAATATAGTAAGGCATTCAAAATCTGATACCTGTCATTTTAAAGATGCATTATCTTATAGTATTCTTATTGGAAGCAATTATATGTTGTACAACTGAGGCCTTTCTCGTACTAATTTAAGTGAAAGAGACTTTTGGGATAACCGATAATTAAGAATTAAGAAATATCGTAACTGAGTACATGTGAAGTAATATTAAAAAACTGAAAATTGATTTTTAAGCAACTTTTTTCTGCTGCTTTCTCTTTCATAAATCCCAATATAGTTTTTGATATTAGAATAAGATGGCCATTCTAATTTAATGCGTATCTCAAAAATGCTATAAGCATGCCGTAATCTGGTGTTATCGGTGGGTATAACACGAATGCAAGGTCGAATCTTTGACAATTTTATGACTATACAATCCAACTCGTCTTAGTATTGGTGACAAGTACCATTTATAAGCATTAACAATCCATCAATATATGAAAAATAAATCTGTTTTCTTATCGAACATACCCATTGAAGATTCATAACAATTGAAGTGACATTTCCACAAGTGAAATAGTTGACAAAATTGTGGAAACGAAACTATATTTCTGTTCATGGATAACTCCACATTGATAATTGTGTAAGCATTTGTGAAAGTTTATGATGTGGTTCAACAGAATTTTTATTTATTTATTAATTTTATCTCAATTATGCACTCAGCAACAAGGTCTCTTACAGTTGGTCAAGTGTTTGTGATGAAATTTTAAACTAAATTTTGATATACTCATTTTTTGTGAATATTTGGTGCATATTTTATAGAATAAAACATTATTCTATAAAATCTCATTTTGATTAATTAATACAGTCGACCCCCTATAAGATACAGATACGTTCCATTCTCTAGGAATCCGCTTTCTTACGAATCCTTCCAATCACAACCCGACACGTGTCAAGTTTACGGACTACGGCTGTTTGAAAGATTTTCTTCCATAAAATTAATCGATTCTAGACTAATCCGACTCAACATTTCCAAAATACGTATATATTTTTTGGGAATAATCCGTATAAACTACGCTATAAACAAAAAATTGTAGGATTACTTACCGAGTGTCACCATTCGACATTGCCATTGCTCAACATTGTTTTCGTCGCGGAACAGCTCAGCAAAGAGCGGCCGATTTCTAACAACTTATTTTTCTGTGAAAACTTCGTAGAACTTCGGAGACATCATTAATATAAATAATTTTAATCGCCGTTGAATAAGAAATGTTTCTTTCACAAGAAATGTATAAAATTACAGTACTGTATTAGACTTACGGTACCTAATTTACATACTGACAGACGATAGTTAGCGTAAAAATCTCCGTAGCGTGGCGCCACGCTAGACGGCGGAAATTATATATTTAATTATAACAAAGTTACAATAAGTTAATATATAATTATATATACAGTACCTAATTTATATATAATTAATATATAATTATATGTACAGTACCTAATTTATATATAATTTATATAATACTGTCCAGACGATAGAAATCTCTCCGTAGCGTGGCGCTACGGACGGCGGGAAAGTAGTTCGGCTTCCCGATGACGTTTGAGGTGTTTATAGGGAACTTTTACTATTTTTTACGGATACCGGTAGCAATTTTTTCGTAGTTTTATAGGAATCGTAACTATAGGGACCGTAATTATAGGGGGGTCGACTGTATTTCATATAAATATTAAATGCCTTTATCCGAAAATAAAATTTTTGTTTGTATTATTTAAAATTAGAGTAATAATACTAAGATGCTAATATGACATTATGCATTTCCTTTTCCAAAAGTTATTTGAATAGAAAATTTTATTTTGTAGTGATTTGGCCAGCAATTGTCCGTTAGAAGTGGACAAATACACGTTCGACAGTCCTCACACTAAAGCTCACCTACTGTTCCAGGCGCACTTCGGTCGTCTGCAGTTACCCTGTTCAGACTATCTAACAGATTTAAAATCTGTTCTGGATCAAGCTATTAGAATTTTACAGGTAAGTATTGAAAGTAAAATTAATAAACATGATTCACCAACACAGTTTATTGTTTAATTAATCAATTCCGTTACCAGAAAGTGGGAAGTAAATATTGCGCGTTGGCAAAATTCAAACACTTTTTAATTTTTGTGTATATTATTTTTTTGTCATAGTCTATGATTGACATTTCTTCTGACCAAGGATGGCTTCCAACTTCGCTCCAGACAATGATTCTGTTACAGATGACTCTTCAGGGAAGATGGCATAATGATAGTACTTTACTCACACTACCTCACATCAATAGTACAAATCTCTACTGCTTTGGGTAATTTATATTTTTCCAATAAATTTTAGATTAAAATGGTTTCTGGAAGATTGCTAATCAAATACACATAATATGCTAGACCTATATAATGCCTTTATTATTTTACTACCAATTTTGAAGTTACTTCGTAGTTTTGAACTTTGTCAACATAGGATTTCATAAATATTAATAATTTTAATTTGTCTTTTCAGTAAAATATACCCAAATACCATCACCGGGCACCACGAAGTTTCTTCTGTTGAATGCCTTCCTGAACTGATTGCCTACGTCAGAGGAGAATACGAAACTCTCGCTTGTATATTAAGGAAAGAGTTAGAGGAGAATCAAATCGAACAGGTAATAATAAAACAATGGTGTTAGAAGTAGATATTTGGACAATAATCAGCAAGCAATTTTGTTGCCAACCAACATCCGAAATAGTTTTGGCCTGTCTACTAGAAGGACCCAGGTTAGATCTGGCAATCTTGCCCAGACATATCAGACTCATGATTTTAGAGGTCCATGATAGAAAAGCCAAACTTTTTTAACACAAGTTGGAAAACAAATGCTAATTTCTCTTCAAATCTCTGTCATCTTATTTAATAATAATTACAGTAGTCTAAATTTTAGACTACTGTACTGTGTAAATATGATCTAAAATGTTTGGTAAAATATTTGCATAAATTTTACAGAACATTTTAGATCAGTGTTTCTCAACGGGGTCGATATCGCCCCCATGTGGGCATTTTTCCATGTTGAGGGGACGATTAGTAACAACTTATATTTTGGGGGTCGAAAAATAATTTTCTGGGCGATATAGTAAAACATTATATTAAGAATAATTAGATATTTTATTCGTTATATCGTATAATAATTAAAAAAACAACATTAAACTAGTCACTAGTCTATTCAATGCAGTATGAATTTGGCGTTAGCCTTGGCCCTCGGCATCGGAATTTTGAAGTGAAGGGGGCGATACTACGTTGAAGGGGGCGATGATTCATTAGAGGTTGAGAAACACTGTTTTAGATCATATTTCCATTAAAGGAACTGCATATATTTTTTTGCTTTTCAATAATCTCTTGTATATATGTATACACAGGAAAGTCCATTCACCCTTATAACTTCCAAACCACATTACTACTGAAGACCACAGAAGTGACCTTGAACGATAAATGTGATTTTAGCATCCCATGTGGCAAAATATGAAACTGGAGAAAATTAACTCAAAGATTAATGGAGTTAGGCAAAAAAAGTCCAAACTCCATTAATTTTTGAGTTAATTTTGTATGCCATTAGCCCACAAAGTTACTAACTACTTTCATGGCACAACAACGGTTTAGGTTATAGGGTGAATGGGCTTTCCTTTGAACCCCGTTTAATTAACATATAATACACAAATTACATTTCTGGGAACACCAAAAGGAGAAGAATGGTTTCCATCAACTACCATCAAGTTACTCTATTAAAATAAATTGACTTGTCTGCAATTTATAATGTTTCAAATTAAAATTTTGCATAAAAGGCTACTTTTGGCAGCATATGAATTAATTCTGTGGCTTAGAATAAGGGTCAACATCACAGGGCCACAAAATTCTTTTCACAATTACACCACTATCTTTCTACAAATTAATTTTTTTGTGTATATTGTCTGGAACCAACTTTGGCTTAAATTGCCAGGTTATTTTTCTAGTGGCATTGAAGTTACTTTTTAATTAATGAGCAGTCAAGCTGCGTTAATTTGAAATTCTAGAAAAAGTCTACTCCAAATTGATAATGTAATAGTGGGCATGGCATTGTAATTATCTGACAAGATTTCTCAAATATAATTTAATCTAGCTGTAACAAAATTGTGGCATCTCGGTTTTGGCTCCTGACCAACACCATTCCGAAGAAGCCCACTGTGGAGATACTAGAGAAGTTGTGGCCATCGTATTCAGCCCAAAACGTGAATGGCAGACAGTTGAGTGTCGCCATCTGGCAATTCTAGACGGTCAATAATGGCGAATAGAAGATCGGTTTAAACTTTTCATTTTTTTGTGTCTGGAGTTAAAATTATGACCTATTTTATTAAAATAATTATTATTTAAACATTTACGAATAATGTTGTAAAGAAACAGACAATTTTAATACAGAAATTATTTAATTATTCAATTTTTTAGCAAGTGATGTGAAGTGCCTATAGAATTTACATATATTTGCCTTCATAATAGCTTATCTTAAGGGAAGTTTGTTCTTCCACAGCATATTCTACCATCAACAGCATAATACATTTGTAAATTTTCTGAAAATTAATTTTTCAAGCTGCTTTCGAATTTACACTACTTCCCTCGACAAAATGAGGTAGTCCTAGACTCGTCCAATCGTATGGTAGGAGACACCACGCTAATTAAAAATAATTATTTAGTGTTATTAAACATCCTATAAATACTTTAAAGTAGTTTAATTTGTTTATTTACCGTCGATGTTAAATGTATCTGCCATTTTTTCAATGAATTTCCTGTGAGTCAATGCACAACGCTCACTGAGTCATGTGATGTTGTGAACATGCACCACAATGATTTTTTTTTGGAGTTAAAATGTAAACAGTGTACTTCTGATTGCCATGTACAAGTAACGTTTGAACTTGCACCTCAACCTCTCTACTGTCTTTTGCTATAGATTTGGTACTAACAAAAACAAGATGGGGGAAAAACAATGACTGCAACTGTTAAGAAAATGGCAAAAGCCAACATAGCTGGAAAAGGTACAAATTGTGAATACCACCATTGCCGTAAAGCAAAATCTAACAAATAAAATGAAAGCTCTGGTTCAATTCATTCAATAGTATCATACGATGGCTCCTACAAAATTTTCGATTTATTTGCTTTGTTTTTTTTAAACTTTACTAAAATTTTTAAATGTCTAAAGTATTATTTTTCAAAATCTTAACCATGTTTTGTGTACTGTATTAAGAAAAACCATTAAAATGTTTGCTTTCAGATTTATGACACTTTGATGAAACTTCCAGTAATTAATGTGTCCTTGGCTCTTAAGGGATTTTGCGAAGATTCGGAAAAAGAAAGGAAACTGTTCATGGGACAAGTTGGTAAGGTGTTGATTTTAACTTCAGTCAGAACCATAATACAATCTAAGTTTGTGTTTCTTTCCACAGCAGGTACCAGATCCGAATCCCAGTGGATCGAAGTTCAGGTGGACAAGGAATATGTTCTGATGGTCAAACTGGAGAGGGAAAATAGAAGAAAGAAAGGAGAGACTAAAGCTTTGGCACCCAAATTTCCAAAACAAAAGGAAGAGGGATGGTTTCTGATTTTGGGTGATGTTGAAAAACGAGATCTGATTGCCATGAAGAGAATTGGATACGTCGGAACACAGTCTCGTCACCAGGTGAGCGATTGTTTGAATAATTAACACCAATTTTTCTCCCAATTAAATACATGAGTGGTCCTCAATTAATGCGATGACTACATTTGTCCATGGTAGTATCTCAGGATGAGAGAACCCTGCCACAGACACTAATAAGGGCCCTCTTAGTGCATACAGAGCAGAGAATCATCAAAAGTGAAATTGCAGCATCACTTGCAAATTGCAGGATCAGTAGAGATGACAGAAATATGCATCAGTTGAACTTTGGTAGAAGCATAGAAAATGCCTCAGATTTGATGGCAAGCCAAATACCACCAGTTAACAAGACCATAACTCAGAGCTGTGTACAATCCATGTGGCAACTGTGCACATCAAACAAACCAAGGTAACCTTGGTTTGTTTGATGTGTGTAGTTGCAATGTGTCACAGGACCATCTGCAAATATGCCAAAAAAGTTGTGGATCACACCAGCACACTTGTGTAGATTTGCCAAATGACCTGTTGGGACCCGTTCATCACTGCTGCCTGTCACCACCAATAGGTCATTCCACCCAAACTGTTCACAACAGGTTGCATGAAGTTGGACTGCATACACAGCAACCAGGATGCCATTAACTGCCCAATAAAGAGTTGCATGCCTAGCGTGGTATTGTCGTCGCCACAACCGGATCACAAATGGCATCGAGTATTGCTTATGGATGAATCTCACTTCTGTCTGTGGGGGAATGATGGCCGTGGCAGTATCCCAGGGAATATTACGTGCCAATCCTTTTCACCAAGTGACACACTGGCCATCATGTTTGATTGTTGGATGGTATCAGTAGTGCCCTTGGTTCAGCCACCAGTGTAGGCTGCACACTGCACATTTCACAGCAAACTCGCACCAGTCCAAACAGAATTGACGTTCTTCCTTAACTGGCAGCCTCTACAAATCCCATTGAACACCTGTGGGGTCACAGTGGATGCAGCTCGGTAAGGAATACCCTGTGCAATCATTAATTGGCTCGCTGCCTCTGTGAACCATATTCGTTACCAAGTAAACAGCTGTCTGTTGCATATCTCTGTCACCTCTACCGGTTCTGCAATGTGCATGTGGCTAGATTCATGGTGTTGCAATTTCACTTTAGAGGAGAGTAGAAAATTAAATCACACACTACTATTTTGGTAATTTTTTGATGATAATAGAAAATTGAGGACAATGTCATTATGCTTATATTTATAAAAATGAAGATAGAGTTGAAATTTAAGAGACTCCTTTAAATGAAATGCAAATAATTTAGACGGCTTGACACGCGTTTTCTAGAAATACAGTAATTCCAAAACCTAAATGGTTTTATAAAGGACAGATTCTGTGGCATGGTCCATTTCATTTGTTTGGATGTAGAAAACAGGAAATAATTGTGATTATAAAATAGGTTGTAATAATTTTGCACAGGAGGAGACATTCTGGCAAATATTAAAAAAAGCAGCATAAAAATTTGTAATTTAATCAACAAAAAAAATCTCAAAGTTTAGTTACATTAAATTTGTGGTGAAAGCAAAAAAATGGCAATTGATGCTAATTTGACATTGGGTGCGTTCATTAATAATGGTCGCTCTGCATCTCCACTACTATGGGAGTGTGCTGCTGTTTGTAGGCATTTAGGAACGATGGTGAAAGAAAGTGCGGGTGCCGCCATCTTTCTATCGATAATATCATGATGGAGGAATCTATGATTCTAAAATATGAGCTTTTAAAGGCAAAAGAAGGGTCCCAATTGTAAAATGTAACCATAAAATGGATTATTTGTTGAAATAGCATTCAAAATAGCAACGAAAAAAATTCGAAAAGACACTTACATCACCACGTGCACTAACTTGTGCTTTCACAACTTCTAAATTTTCATTCATAAAACCACATAATGGACCCCAAAACAAAACTATCTGAGCCATGGAGGATGCCATGTTGCTTTCCACTAAAAACTACTGCTAAAAGTGGCCATTTTTGCCATTCGACAGGGTGCACTTTGACTGGAATTTAGGAATACATTCCACGAGAATTTTTAAACGGATGTTGCTTGCGTGGAGTTACATGGAGGAGTAAAACAACGCACCCATTGTGTTGTAACTTTTTGAGATTATAGTCTTTGGAAAATCTCTATTTCAAAACATTTCTACGACTTTTTTACTTGCAGGAAATTTCTTTAAATCGATTACAGAAAAATTCCATACATAAAAAGGAAGGAACCTTGGAAGTTTAAGTAGAACAGTAGAACTAGAGAGGAAAATTTTTTTTCTGTTAGGCTGCATTTTGGCAAAAGGGATTGGAATTTGTACTTGCAACGCAGTTTAAGTGGAAAAGGAAAACTGTTTTTGTGCAAGAAATGCTCTAGTTTCCCCATGTCCTCCAAAGTTTGATCCATCAAAAAAAAAGTGTACACCCCAGGTGGCCATAAATAAAAGGAAAGAAATTTTTGTTTTTGTACGTGAATCCATAATTCAATTGTGTGTGGCACTTCCCACAGACACGTAAAATTTGTTGGCCTTGCATTCATGCAGAAGTGAGAAGGAAACTAGAGAGAAAATGGGGAGATCATTTCTGTAGGTGCAGGACCTCATGGCTGCATAAATGCAGCCATAGCTAGCCAGGGCAAAAGTGACAATTTTCTTGCAAAAATAAGCTTAGATAAAAGTTTAATGTGTATCATGCAATGCAGAATATCAGCATACCAAAATATAGTGTAGTAAGTACTTTTTTCACAGATTATCAGAACATTTTCTCCATTATACACAAGTAAACAAAATTTAAAAATTTATACATACAGTCAATCCCCTAATAACTTGGTAGATACATCCCGGTTTTTATGAGTCCAGCCAATCGCAGCCCGGTATGTATGCAGTTTACGGACTACGGCTGTTTGAAAGGTTTTCTTCCATAAAATTAATCGATTCTAGACTAATTCGACTCAACATTTCCAAAATACGTATAATTTTTTGGGAATAATCAATATAAACTATGCTATAAACAAAAATTGTAGGATTACTTACTGAGTGTGCACCGTTCAACTACGCCATTGCTTAAGCTTGTTTTCGTTGTGGAGCTTGTCATTGAATGGCACTTGTGTGCTTCCTGACAAAATTATTGTTTTTGCAAAACATTCGCTGAACTTTGGAGACATCATTAATATAAATATAATTTTTATGGACGTTAAATAATAAATGGTTTTTAGAAGGTCCACTGCTCGTTTAAACTCAACGGTTTGTGCAATGTCTGCTATTGGTCTAGATTCAACCAATAGCAGACATTGTCCTATTGTCTGCGACACAAGTCAGTGATGACGTTTTACCAAATTATAGGAGTTTTTTTTAGTATGTTTGTATGAATACGATCGCTATTTTCTTGCTGTGATATAAGAATTTGAACTATAGGAACCAGTGTTATGGGGGGGTCGACTGTATTTCACAGTGCTGCATAAAGTTAATCCATGTCATTTTATCCTAAACCAAAAAATTAATTTACACATTTGTAAACAGTGAAGAGCCTCTGCTTCCGTGGTCGTGAAGGATGTGTGAAGACATTAAAATTTTTTAATTTGCATTTGATGTCTTCAATATCTTATTGGCGATGTTACATTCCAGTCTGAAAAAATACATAGTACTAAAACACTTTAACAATATCACCAAAACTTCTATTTAACTATTATTCCAAACAGTTTTGTGCATTAACGTTTGTTTTCTCCCTTTCAGTTGGTGTTCTACACTCCAGAGAAGGCGGGGAGGTATGTCTATACACTGTTTCTGATGAGTGACTGTTATCTGGGTCTGGACCAACAGTATGAAGTGTGCCTGAAGGCGACGGAACCTCCTGGTGCTCTGCCCTTTCGGATCGGGTATTCCGAATAGGCAAATTAAGGTGTATATGTATACTTACAGAGTAAATAAATTTTGGATAAAAAAGTTTGGTGACTAAACATCTCAACACATGTTGCAAAGCAACAGATATACCGATCGCATTTTAAGAACATCCTAGTTTTGGTTGAAAATTCCAGTGGGACGGCATCTCTAATTGCAACGGGTACAAATATCATTTCAGATACCATAGCATAATTGACAAGTACTTTAATATTACTTTTGCAAAATATTCTCTTCATTTTGTTTTTATCCATCATAGTGGAGATTTTGTGTTACAGCATCGTGATAATTCTAAGCTATATATTTTTTTTGGTGAAAATATTATGATATATTTGTTACTTTAAAGATTTTTAAAAACTAGAAATATTAGGTTGGATTAGACTAAATACAGAATAGGTTATTCTAATCTTAGAAAATTAGGCACAGACATAACAAGATAAAACTGGCACCTGACGTCTTTGCCTCACCAAGGTAAAAAGATTGCCAGTTCTGCCATAGTCTCATAATATACGTTTTGCTAACGAGATAAACCTTCGGATATGTACTTGAAATAAACGTTTCAAATTATCGTGCGTGTTTGTTTTTGCGTCCAACCAAAAGATATTTTCCCAATTAAAAATTTTAGTTTATAAAAATGGATATGCTATATTTGGCACCATTCTCACAAGAAAGAAACAAGAAAGCCAAGCTTGGCAATTCATTGGTTTGCAAATTTCTTACAAAATCAATTGTGATAGGATTTAAAAAACAAGCTAAATGGTATTATAAAGTATTAATTATTTATATAATACATAACTCCGGGATTTTTGGGCTGGAAAAAGATAGAGAAATTGACAATTAGACAGAATTTGTAGAAATGCAAAAGAATAAAGTTATTTGGGTTATGACTCATCAATTCTTTGTTAGTGCCTTGGTTATTTCATAAAAATATTCAAAATAACTGCAATAAAAAATAATTAGCATCTTTGTAGTCTTTTTAAAATTTAGTGTAGAAAAAGAAGACAACAGTTTATATTATTTAGTGAAAATTAAATCAATTTGAATGTTTGTTTATTTAAAATCGACATATTTTAAAAAGTTTAATAATTAATTAATTAACTAACTTTTTCATAATGTAAATTAATAATTGTAAGGTTAACACTTTTAAAAAATTTTGTTAGTAAATTAAAAATTTCTGAATTAAAGGTTTAATAAAACTAACAGCATTTGAGGTAAATAAAATATGTTTACAAAACATTAATATTACCTAAATTAGAAAATTACAATGTTTGCAATTCTCTAATTTTGACATTTGCGATGCATTTGAAATAATAATTTCTCAAATCAAATGTATTTCTAAATGTATGCTGTCTGATAAATTAGTGGGTTATTTAAGGTTAATCTAACTAAACGTACACGAATAAAGAATCTCCATTCACATAAAAGTCATTCCAGAGTTTTTATTTTCTATACACAAAAGACCATAAATTCCGTTATGATGTCTGGATGTGGTCAGAACATACACCGTCTCTTCGGCCGGAGCTTTAGTAAGATATTTACGACCATGTTATTCCTATAAGCCTGGTGAGATTTAACGGTTGAATGCAATGCGTAAAATTGTTTATTAAGATAACGACAATAATACCAATAAATTTCCTATAATAATTTACATTCAAGAATTCCGAATAATAATAATAATTATAATTATAATAATAATCGTTATACATAAGAGTATCCTATATATATACATATATTCTAGTTTAAAATGTTTTAATTATTGCAACATTACTGCCATAGCTAAATTTAAAACAAAGAAGCAGCTTTGTTTGGCATGCAACATGCATAAAAAATGATCACGCACTGACATTGATTACGGACAATTTGTATGACAAACTGTCTTCGTATTTATGGAATTGATGATGAAGAGAATTTTAGCTATTATCTACAATTATTCGATTTTTCTATTGCAAATATTCTTTTCCATCCAAATAGAAGTGTTTTTTTTTTTTAACAAATACCATGGAAGCATCATTAAAGTCTCTCCTTTTTTTCAAATAAGAGTCACTTTCCAATTTATTTTTTTTTTCCAGTTTACTTATTTACTGTTATGAAAGCAAATCTAGAAAAATGTAAAAAAAAGAAAAATATTTGTACAAAATGATTAATCAAATTAGTGAATAACTTTAGAAAGATCAAGAAAATGATTAGTCTGAAAAAATTATTTTTAAAATACCTGTTAATGAATTTTCTTGTTTTCTTGGAATGCTATCTTCAAATGCAATAAATGGGTTTCCCGGAATTCTGTTTATATTTACTTCGTCTGATTTATGTACAAGATTTGCTTCACTCTGGTTAGATGTGTCAATGCTAATGTCTATTAACTGATCGAATTCTGTCGTCGGAATCGAATTCGGAGCCGTACTTTGTAATTCGGAAGAAGAGGGAATGGTTCCGAAGTCAAGCAGTACGTCGACGGATACTTCAGACTTTTCTTCCGGACTAAATAAAATGGTTAATTATTATTTTAAAAAGTCTATAGATGTGAAACATATTCAATTCATTTTAATTACCTAATGCTATCTGTGAAACTTTTATCTTCATCTTGGTGGTTGTATCCGTTAGGCTGAGAAACAGCATCTAATTTAGTAGTCCTATTTGGAGAATTGTCAGTTAGAATTACACCGGAATCACTTTCTTTCATAGAAAATTCCGACGTATTGAGATGATTCTCTTTTTCATTATTGTCGATAGTCTTTTCGCCGTTAAACAAATAGTTTCCTTGAGAAAATGACTGTTCGACAAATGGATTGAAAATTTTAAATTCTTCTTGTATCCCACCGTTTAAAGAAGAAACGTTACTTGGCACAAATGCATCTATAATATCCGACTGTATAGAAGATTGTGCACTGGAATTATCACTTGATTTAACCTCTAGATTATCTCCTACTGTAGTTTCTTGACTACTAGCAGGGAGAGGTTTTTCTTCTTCTTCTTCTTCTTCTTCTTCAGGAGAAGAAAGTTTGTTTGTCTGAGAAGTTTCTTTAGCTTCAGATGGAGCACCTATCTTTCTGGTTCTACTCATTATCTGTTCCACTCGCTGTTAAAGAAAGAAAAAAAAAAGTATAAAATAGCATGATTTAAACTGAAAACTGACAAATATGATACCATATTGTTTAAATATATTTTAACTTAAAATACATTGTGACTTAAAATAAACTGTTGCATACTATGTTGAAGAATAAATGGAAGATCCACCACTGAACAAGTAGAATCTGTACTGAACAGTTTGAGGTTAAAGTAATAATGCCAGTTAGTCAATAATGGCTTACACTGAAACAAAAATACATTTGCAAAAAGATTTAGAAAGAAAATCCTCCAATGCAACAGATGAATGATATATAAGTTGTCGTATACATGTATAAAACTATAAACATAACCACACCATTAAGGTATCCAAAATGAAGAATCGCAGAACATAACAACATGAGTGCTTTCAAGCAAATATTGTCTCCAGAAATGACAATGTATAAATACATATTACAAAACTCATTACTGAACAATTGGCACAAAATAAAATCAAAATTCTGAGATGCAATTGTATGGATTTGGTAATTGATGACTCTTTGGCATAATATAGTGTTTAATTTGAACACAGAATAATATTTTGAGTACATAATAAAAAAGACAATTGAACAAATGTGTTCCAGATGTAAAAGAATGAAATAATTTGTTAGAGCTCAGAAGATTAACTTTGATTAAATTCAGTTCTCATCCCAAGAGTTTAATTCTTTCATAATTTATTAAAATACTACATACAATTAAAACTAAAATTTACAAATCACATTTATATTAAAAACCTGGCAAAATTTAAAATTGCTTATGATGCCATCTGTTACGAGATTTTGTTAAACTTTTTATATAATTAATTATTATAAAATGGCAAAAAGCTTAATTTGAATGTAGGGACAAGTTTTATAAAAAATTGTAAATGCTAATAACAAGTGAAATCTTCATTAAGTCCAACCCCACTCAAGATGTGATACACTAGCTCCCACCTCTTCAACCTTTAACCACCAAAATCCAATAGCATCAATCCCCTAATACACAAATCTTTCTGCAAAATTTCAGAAATTTTCAATAAAAAAAAACAGATGTTATTAAGTTTCAAAGAGAACAAAATCATACCACCCACACCCACACACCAACATCCATGAATACAGAAAAATCCCAAATTGTTATAACAGAGCCAAGTAAGTGCAAAATGAATATACTGTATATATAATAAGGATACAAAACCTTTTAATTTTAATTTAAAGAGTTAAATTAAAAATGAGTGTTTTGATCTAATACAAAATTATGCGAGTGAAATAATTTTAGCAAAAAACTAAAAATAATTTATTGAAAAATTATTATTATTTAGAAAAATCAAAATAAATAAAGACCCTTTTTCTTTCAGCTCTCTCAGCCTCTTCTTTTTTCAGGCGTTCTTCTAATTCTAATCGTTGTCTTTCTGCTTCTTCTCTAGCTTTTCGTTCCATTTCCTCTTTTTCAAGTCTCTAAAAAATTTTGTAATAAATAAATATTAAAATTAAATAATTATTTAGGTACAAACTTTTAAAAATAATTTAACAAATAATTTGTTATCCGATTCTAATCAACTGGTTATAAATTCTTATTCTTCAACTGCAATTTGAATTATCTGACAATATCCATAACATCACTTTAGTTAAGTCCAGTTATATGAAATTATACAGTTTATTATTTCTATCAGAAAATAATTAGGATGTTTATACTTTATCTAACTAACAATTTTTAATAGAACAACCAAAGTTGTTTCAATGTCAAAATTAATAAAATTATTAAGAATGATAATGAAATGATAGAATTTCTGTTTCTCACTAATAAAATACAAAAATATTTATAGTTACCAATCTCATTTCTTCTTCCTGTCGTTCTCTTTCTTCTTTTTCACGCTGTTCCTGTTCTTCAATAGCTTTTCTTAATTTTTCCTCTTCTTGAAGTCTATGTATTTCTGCTAATTTGATCTGTTCTTCTTCAAATCTCTTCTGTTCTTCCTCCTCTTTTCTTTTTAATTCTTCTTCTTCTTGTCTAAATGTAATTTATATTAAAAATTTTATTAAAATAACAAAACATTTCCAAGATGTAAACAGAAAAAGAAATTTAAAATATAGCTAATTGAGAATGATGGGCAACAACTAAAATATATTTTGAACAACAAAGTGTAATGTAATTAGTAGAGCTGAAAATTTTTGCTTTTTGCGAATTTCTCAGATATATTTGCCTGGAATGAGCATCTTTCAATTAGTACTAATTTAAAAATCCGGTCTCAATATCACTAAGATTTTTTGGCGAAAATCGCCAATTTTCATCCTAACTGGCAAATTTGGTGATAGGTGGCAAAATCGTCAGTTTCCCATATGCTTTGTGCAAAAATGTCTAGAAAACAGTCAACTGAGTTTAAAATTGATTCCGTGATTAAGGAATTAGGTGGCAATATATTTTGCCATACAAAAAAACAATTCTCTGTGTTAAGTGCTCTACATACGTCAACTATGAACATGATACAATTAAGAAACGACTTTCAGAACATCTCAATAGTGCAAAACACAAGAAACATAACATGATACAGTCACAAACACTGTTGTTTGAAAATGGAAGCAATTTTGATAAAGAAATGGTTGAAGCATTCACCAATGCAGATATTCCACTTGAAAAATTAAATAACAAAAAACTGAGATTGTTTCTCGAGAAATATATGAAGAAGCCAATCAAAACTGTTCCAGGTATTTTTTTTATTGTAATTAGTTTTTTTAATGAAACGTTTATTTTATTGAAATTGATGCTGCTGTTCACGATTGTGCTCGTAATTTAGCTGAAATACGATTTTATTTGAAGTCTCATTGTGTTACTTTTTTTAGCACTGCGGGCAGATCAAAAAACTATCTCCAACTCAGTAACAAAAAATTAAGGACAAAATTAATGGACATGATGTCTATTTCATTGTTGACAAAACTAGTGACAAAGTGCAATGTAAAGTGGTCAACATGCTTGTAGGAAAATTGAATGACGAGAAAGCAAAATCAATGTTAATTGATGTGACATTTCACTCAACAGTTGACAACATTATAATACAAGAATGTATACTCAACATGTCTAGAAAATTGTGGCCAAATGATTTAAAATATTCAAAACTGAAGTTAATAGTGACAGATTGAGCAAAATACATGACGAAGGCAGTAAGTGAGATTAAGAAACATTCATTGATTTTTCCAAATGTACATCACGTCACATGTTTCGCTCACACCTTGCATAACGTTGCATTTAGGATTCAGAATGAGTACAAATTAACAAATTTGCTTATATCAGAAATGAAGAAGTTTTTTGTGAAGTTAAGAGAAAGACAAAATTATTTTAAGAATGCAACTGGAGTTAGTAATCTACCTCCAGAACCAATTTTCACTCGCGGCAGGTCTTGGTTAATCGCTGCAAAGTACTATGTTGATAATTTTGATACTGTCGAGTGCTTCATTTTGAACTACAGTAGAACCTCGATTATCTGGACCTCTATTATCCGGATTTTTGATTATCCAGATTGTTCAAAATAAACAAAAATTTTACGAATTTGCTGATTTGCACTTGGCGAATTACGATACTGTTTATGTACGTGATGGAATGCATAACTTTTTTTGTTTCAACAACGTCTCATCCAGCACAGTGGTCATAAACTCTTAAATATACTTTACATCATAACAAAAATATAACTTGACATACTTATTTATAAATAATTTATATTCAAATTACATCATTTCTATGACCAAGGGCAGTGTAAGGCATGGGCAACGTGGGCCACCGCCTATGCCTGCCGGTCCGAAGGGCCTTGCGTTTCGAAGGTTTATGCATTACTTAAAAGTCGCGAACATGACGAAAAAATTTTACTCATCATAAAACGATAAATAGTTTGTCAAATTTTTATTCATAAAAATGCAGTTTCAACTGCTTTTTATTTTATAAAATCCGTCTTCTTGCGCCACCAGAAGGCATTTTAAACAATAGGTAGTCTGTTAGCGCTGGTCAGTAGTAGTCCAAACTCAATACAAACATTTGTTTCTTGAAAATTTGAATACAGTATTTACTTTTAATATTACCGATATGTCATCGAAAAGAAAACGTGCTATATTATCATTAAAAGACAAATTAAAGTATTTGTTTCGATTATCCGAATTTTTCCTTATCCGGACTACCTTCATCCCTAATTAGTCCGGATAATCGAGGTTCTACTGTATAAACAAAAATCTCATTCAAATGCTAGAAATGTTTTGGTGAAACTATTGCAAGAGAAGAAAGTTAACCTCAAGAAAGAATTATTTGATCTCCGTAATCTCGTCAAGCTATCAAATATAATATCACTGGAAGAACAAGGACTCAGCATAACTAAACAAGTCGAACTAATTGAAAATGCAAAAGAAATTGTTTCTGGTTATCCTATATTTTCTCAAAAATTGGAAAATGTTTTGTCAAGCAATCCTGATCTTATCAAATTTACATCTTTTGATATGAATTTAAGTGATAAAGTTAATAGCGAATACACTCCTTTAGTTGCAGTCGACATTGGACGTTCATTCTCATTATATTCATAGATATTAAGTGATTGATGTCATAGTTTAAGCGAGGATTATTTGAATATCTAAGTGTAATTTGTTTTAACTCGTTTTTGAAATAAATAATTGGTGATTTAGCCCAAAAACTGGCAAAAACTTTTGGCTCTAGTAATTAGTCTTTATTATCTATTCTACTTGAAATGTGGCATAGACAGCTTGCATTAATCATAAAAATTAACATGTATTTGTAATTAAATCACTTCTTAGAAAATTAAAGCTTCAATTATTCTTGTTCAAAATTTGACAGAACACTGTTGATAAATTCAAAATTGGAGTGATTATTTCTATTTAAAATGGCAATTTTTAATTATTGGAATTAATTTCACAAACTAAGCAAATTAAATGTTTCTGTATACTGGGATGTTTCATTATGGGAGGATCTATGATTTTCAGTTATCTAATTTTATGAATATGTTCTCACATTACACATGATAAGTCTATTCCAAATATGGCCTTAAATGTTACTAAAAATATAGTTTACCTCAATATACTACATTGTTATATACTACATATATATGTGATTTATATAAAATAATCATCTGTAATAACAAATGACAATACTGATTTACAACTAAAATAGGCACAAAGTTGAGTTAACGTAGTCTTGTTTGCTCTTCACGCTGCTCAGAAATTCATGTGTATTAAAATGTCAGTATAGACATGGTACTACATGTCCTTCCTACTACTCTGGTTTTAATTTTGGAATGGTGTATAGTCTTTTGAACTACAGAAAGTTGAGCAAACAATGTCCAGCAGCTGAATATTCTATAAAGCTACATTTACAAAGATAGTTATCCACTATACTAAAGAATGTGTTTACAGATATTTCAATATGATACTAGGGATCTGGTAAATTCCATGCTTGTGCATATTGACATAATCTTGTTAAAACATTGATTGTGTGATAATTTTGTCTGTCGTCTGGTCATGTGGTCATTTGCCAACTGGATCACTTTCGGTTAACCGATGTTTCAGTTGATCAGTATTTGGATAATCAATGCTCTACTGTATTCACAATAGTTGAAATTGTTGGCATTTGTTACTTCAACTACATGCTAGATATACTGTAGAAAGTACTATAAAAACCATAAAAAAAAACAACAATAAATAAATTTCTATTAATTAATAAATCTTCAAGCTATACATTTTTTAATTTCTTCAGCATTTCCATTGGATATCAGTCTCGATAAAACCAGAATTTTTACAAATTGTAATTATATTTACTTACTCTGCTTAATGTTATCTATATTGGCAAGTACCAGATTGATTATAGTAAGTGGATTCTACCATATATTCAAATTAAAAACATTAACCAAAAACAAATATCTAGTTTTTTACCTGATTTTTTCAAGTCTTTGTCTTTCCAATTCTGCTTCTCTTTCAGCTTGTTCACGAGCAATGCGTCGTTTTTCTGCTATAGCTGCTTTAGCTTCTTCTTCTGAAGTAATTCGTGATTTCGTATGAGATAATGGACTGGATGCAGTTTCTGGAGTATTTTCTTTATTATTTTCAGATTTTTGCAAATCTTCAGCTTCTGGTTGCTATTTAACAATTTAAATTTTATGAGTTTAGATAATTGACAGAAATTATTATTTCAGAATAGTGATTATTAATGGTAAGTTGGACTATTAATACCTTAATTTCAATATAAATTATTTTAAATCATTAATTATATTGTCTTTTTTGATAAAAAAATTAATTAACGACTTAAAATTTCAGCTATTTATTGGTATTTAAAATAAATATCTTCTATTCAAATCAATTAAAACCCTTTCACAGCCCTTATGGAAAATTATTTCTTGTTTTTTGAAGCCACCTTGCAAAGATATTTCATAAAAATATATTTGACTAAAAAAAAAAATACTAACTTAATTTATTATTTATATTTCTATTTATATTATTATTTATATATCTAAGCGCTTTATCTCTTAATAAATATCCAAGACTAATAAAGTGATAAAAACTATTATTTTCAATATATTTAACAATTTATTTTTAATTACATATACATTATGATTAATATAAATTTATAAGCAAGACAGATGCAAATTTACAAGCTAGAAATTAATTTGTGAAAACTACATCTAAGTTTCCACAAATGAATCTTTTCTTGTATCCTTATATATTTCATTTCACTTCTCAAAAATTTAGCATTTAAAAAAAGAGGAGAAGATAACCAATGAAAGTAATTTACCTATGTTTAATGGCTGGAAAAAACCCATTATTAAACTGTTAAAGTTTAACAAATAGAACAATTATTTTTTATATTCTTCTTGAATATTTTTAGTATCTCACATAGAAATATATAGAGCACAAAAACATTACATCCGATTGAAGTTTTGGTAAGAAAATAAATCACAAAAACCCAGATAAATGATTTAGGGAACAATCATTTATCTGGCAACTTGCAATTTAACCATCAACAAACTACCAACATCAACAAATGCTACCAAGCCTTTAATCAGATATTATGTTTCCATGTTACACTAAATCCTTAAACAATAAGCAAAATTGGAAAATATAAATTACTCAGTTTAAAAGTTATGATTGCACTCATTGCTTAACAATATGCTCTTATTTCAACACAGAGATATTTGCTAAATTTCATAAAACACCACATATTAAAATTAATATCACTAATGACATATCACGCATACACAGTATATATTATTCAAGGCTTGTGCTAGACCTAATATATTCTGAGTCATTTGACTTGTGGATAATACTGTAGGAATGCAAGTCATACAAATTTTAAGTTTCTTTTCTGACAGTCTTTGATTTCATATAATTAAATGCATATTTATAATTAAGTTTGATTCAAATTGCTACTTACAACAATATAAATTTTAATTTAAAATATAACAGAGGAGAATGTTATAAGATTAAAAAAAATCTTTTTCTCTGTCATACATTCAAGTGCTTCAACAGCTTTGCATTTGGAAACTGAAAAACTGATGAGCCATTTAAGGTGACTTTCATCAAGGTTTTTAGATTATCCTCTTTCAAGTAGCTTCATCGAGAGCACTTTCTCCACTTCTCTGCATTAAATGCTCTCATTTGAAGTATGCTCAATGATAAAGCATGACAAGCATGATGTGGTTGTTACAGTACATTTATTAATCATGATTTCAAATTCACTTAAGCTTTTAATTTCTTTACATTTTTACAAATTTTTAAATTTACAAGTATTAATTGTAAAATGTCTTAAATTATTTTTCATTTATTTTTCATTCCTGCTACTTATTTTGCTGTGTCAATTCAGCAAGTTAATCCATTCCTAGAGGTCATTTGTTGTGTGTTAAATACCTTTAATCAATATATATAATAAAGGTAAGTGTACAATGTGCGTGCCACTAAAACTCAAAAACAAGTCCCAGTAAGATCAAGGGAGTTATATGGTGTGGTAGCCCTTTATCCCCCATCCATGAAGAAGGTTCCCGTTTTTATCTGAAGGATGTGCTGTTGAAGCTATAAGGGCTGGAAGTTTCACCCTCTACAAATTTCTAGAACAGTCCAGAACATTTGAGAGTATTCGAGAGAATCCCACAACATTCCAGAATGTTTTGGGATGGTCTGGAATGTTCGGGAACATCCCACATCATTCCAGAACACTCTCGATTGTTGTGGAATGTTCTGGAACATTCTGGACCATTCGAAGCCTTTTTTGTATGGGTGGGACTACCCATTGGTGGGGGTATATAAAGCAAGATCCGTCGTGGGTTCAAACGTCAGTTTTTTTATCAGCGACAAAGGGAAGAACTGGAAAAGTAGTGAAAATTCCAAAGTAGTGTAGTGAGTGAATAAAAACAAAGTGAAGTGTGAGTAGTCAAAGTGATACATGACTGAATATAAATCGAAAATAAAGTGTGAAAATTGTGTAAAGTGTACTTAGTGTATTTATTAATTAAAAGTTGATTTGATTTATATTTTATACAATGCCCAAACTTGAAAGAGGAGGAGCTCTTGCCAGTTCTGAATTTTCTTTTGAATATTAAAGTAGATATCGTCGACAATATTATTTTTAGTTGCCAAAATTGCACTTTGAAATAGCCACTCTGAATAATAATAATAATAATAATAATAATAAGCGTAGAGCTCAACCGGTTAGGAGTTTGAAATTTTGTACACGGTAAAGGTTGAAATTTGGTACAGTACATAGTTAGGGTGCATCATGAGAACATACACTAAGAAGGAATTTTTCGAAATTCCCCCCGCGGGAAGAGGGTGTTAACAATGAAAGTGATTAAGTAACAATTGAAGTGTTAAGAGAAACCGATGTGCAAGATTTACAGGCGCAGATGTGGTTTTTTGCATTTTTGCGAGAAATCAAAAATAATTTTAGACCCATCTAAAAATTTTCTAATTAGTCTGGAAACAGGGCAACCTAATTCTTGCATTCTGAGAAAAAGGGTAAGATTGGCTATAATGTAATAATCTTAATCTTTGCTATTGTTACTTTTTCCCGGGCAAAGCTGGGCTCATCAGCTAGTTACTTAATAAAACAAAAATAACTTGATTAAATCATCATAAGATTACAGTCAAAATTCTGTTTGTCTACTTATTCTGCTTAATGTTATCTACATCTAATAGTACACTTACTGTTAATAAACTTTCACCTATCAGTAATTTCATTAAATTTAGATAATTAAACTATTCATCAGAGAAAAATTAGTAGTCCAAAAAGTCATCTAAATAAAAAAAAAATTGCAAAAACTATCATTTGAATTACTCAAAAGTTAGCCCAATTCCCAATTATTCACATAATCTAACAACCTGTATGTGTTTGGACATTGTCAACTGCTGTTACTGCTGACAGTGAAAAATCAGTCAAGTACATTTAGTATATTGATTATAGTGAGTAAATTGAGAAATCCTTAAACTTATGCTGTTGGGAAATATTGTAAGTCAAAGATTACTTGCAAGTAAACTTTTTCAAGTCAGATTCAAGTCAGAATTTCTCAAAATTTCAGAAGTCTAGGAAATTTGCAAGTAAATTCAAGTCCCTGTTACTTAATATATACTATAAAAAGATCAAACAGTTTTTATTAGTTTTATATTAATTTTTCCCCTACCAAAAATTGCATGTGATAACTTTCCTGAATGTACATATTCTTATTTTTAATATATTTTAATTTTTCACTTAAAAAATATTTATTGCAATATATTTAAACAAACCAATTAGTAATTCATTACTTAATGCTTCTAGTCCTTTAAATATTATTTTATTGATATTAGTCTATTGTGACTATATAATCTATTAATAGGATTTATTATACTGATTCAATTTGAGGATGAAATTAGAGATTGAATTAGTCTATTGGTTCAAAAAAAATAAACAAACTTTCTTTATTTGCACCTGAAAGTTTCTTCTTTTGAACCAATAGACTTATTCAATCTCTCTAATTTAATCCACAAGTTAAATCAGTATAAATCCTATTAATAGACTATAGTCACAACAGACTAATATTGATAATAATAAAATCAGAATTATAATCTATTAATTGTTTTAATAATAATAAAACAATTAGTAGATTATGTTTATAACTCTGATTATACAAATTGCTTCAAAAATTTAAATAAGCTTATTTAATCAACACAAATGAATTTGAACAAGTTGCAACTGAGGCTTCACCAATGTTTGTTAACATGAATTACTGATGTGAAATCAATAGGTCTTTGTAACTGTATACAACACACCAAATTTAAAAAAAAATTTTTTGAAGCATTGTGAACAACAGAATATATATCCTTAACAGAATTATTAGATACTTACTACAGTTTGATTGTTTTGAGCTACATTAGTATCAGCAGAAACCTGTTTCACTTTTGAAACTTTTTGACTGGCTGCCGGTTTTCGAATTACAGGTGTCTGAGATTTATTTTCATCTGTTTTTTCACAGCTTTTAGCACGAATGTGCTTTGCATTTGGAGTAATAGCTATAAGAACATTAAATATATGTCAAAATAATTAATATGTAATTTATAATATAAAATAATACAATATGCAATTGATGAATTTAAAATACTTCAGATATTTCATATGGAAAAGTATGTAATCTAAAATTATTATTATTTATAACATTTCTTCTAAACAATGAAAATTTACCTTTTCTTTCTATACTTCGTCCTTTTCGATTTTGTTGCTGATCCACATTTGGCAAAAGAACAGAAGGAACGCCTCCAATACTTACTGGTCGCTGTCGTTTTGGACCAGTTCTCATTTTTACACTCGTTACCGATGCTTGGCTAGATGCTATTGATTGTTCCGAAGTTGCAGACATTGAGCTACGTGGTCGAGACGGTACATCTTTCGTTGATGCTGCTACCAATTTATAAAAAATTTATTTATTATATTACATAGACAATATCAAAAATTTTACAATTACATCACAAGTATGTTATATTTACTATATCAGTTATATGATCACCATTACAGAATGTAAGGCTCTATAACCGCTATTACAATTATTATTGATGTTTTAATTATTAAAGTACATTTCTAAATATAAAAACTTAAGATTAAAAAAAATTGAAAAATTTATTTTCTTCAGTTGATATAAAACAGACAAAGCCTATTTCATCTATAGTATCCATACCATATACAGCAAATAGTTTGCTTAACCTTCAACAATGGCCCCAAATAAATCAATAAAAATTATTTTAATGGTTTATAACAGAATACCATCACAATTCATTAAAGATCAATTTAGATAAAATATATAAATTATATTTATTTATTAGATATTAAATAATTAAGTTATAAGAAAACTTGATATTATAGGAATACAAGCAGCCATCAGTTGATGACTAAAATAATTAATCATTTAGAATAATTAAAGTTAGAAATGTGTGGAGATAAGAATCAAGATTCAAATTCATGTCTTTTATTTGTGAATTATAATTTTTAGTGGACTTCGAACTCACATTTGAGTTATAAATAAACACTTGGCTTTATTTCCATTATTTTAGTTGATACGTGACAACAGCACATTTCGGGCATAAAGCCCCTCATCAGTCAAGTGTTTATTTATAACTCAAATGCGAGTTCGAAGTCCAATATATTCGCAAAACACGGTTTCGAAAACAACATACATAATTTTTAGTGTTTAACATGAAAATACTGAACTCTATAAAAATAAGAAATGATGAAAGAATTTAGGTAGATAAGATAATGTTTTAAGAGATAACTCTTAAAACATTATATGAAAAATGAAAATAAGAAGCTAATTTTTCTGTAATGATAGTTTTCATTCAGCTTCATAGTAGCTTTAGAAGAGAAGATATTAATTCATAAATCTGGCATATTATTTAATAGCAATAAAAATAATGTTATAGAAAAAACAATTTGTTTACTTTAGTAAATCTGTGTACATTCCTCACTTTTCATAGATATAATTTTTTTAATTGAAGAAAACAATGCAGACTGAATTGTTTGTACAGTAGGAAAATTTGTGTAAGAAACAGAGCATTTAAAAAACTTCCCGTGGAATATGTTCCACAGAACAGTTTTAACTAACAAATTTCAAGATGTTTATTACAAATTAAAGAATAAACACATTAATAACAAATATAAAATACCCAAAATGCTACAGAAATTTCATTTTCAATTATTTCTAAATATATTTTATTTTGATGTACTACAAAGAATAAAGTTACTTATTATCAGCTTGTATTATGACTGATAATAGCTATGAAATTTAAAGGTAGAGTTATATTTCCAATCAATTATTCACTTTTTATCTGATTAAAATAAAATTAATATAGAAATTTATCATCATATTTTAAAATTACATTACTTATTAATTAATAATGATAATTTAAGAAAGAATAAGCCGCATTTAAAATTACATATATTGATACATTTAATAATAATTAATAATTACACATAATAAATATTAATTATAAATTAGAAATAGATTATTCACAAGAGAAATATCACAAGCAAAAAAATATTCATGTTAATCACAACGAACATACTCATAAGCAGACAAAATAGTCAAAAACTAAACTAAATGAAGCAATGTTAGAAGAAGAAAAGTTGCTATTTAAGTTAACAATAATATGTTCTATTAATTTAGACAAGTCAAAACAGAGCAAACAACAAATAATCAAGCAGTTTACAAATAATGTTTGCACAGTATGCATCACTTAATTTTTCATTACTGCATTACGAGTTTTCATTTTATCTTTAAATATTTTTATATAGAAACATGATATTTATTATAGACTATTGTAATATAGTTGACTCAGGGAAAGGCAAAAATTACAGTAAAATATATTTGCCTATATATTTCGAACTATTTAANGGGGGGGTCACCACCTCTTCATTCGGAGGGTAAATCTTACCATTGGGACTTTAACAGAGCTGTACAGCATATTGATAGGAACAAAAAAGTCAAAGGAACTGTGTCTCATGGAAATTTGTGAAGAACGCCCACTAGTGTTCTTCACAAATTTCCATGTACTAGTAGTATAGAATATTAACAACTAGTAGAGGGCATCCCGGGCTACTAGTTGTTAATATTCTATACTATCTGCATACTATGTACTGTACATTAAAAAAAAGAGGGAATTTATTAATATCTTATTAGTTTAACAATTTTCTTACAGTTTAAGATTTTATACTGGAAGAATTATTAAAGATTTGAGTTGTTAAATATTTTATTATTGTAATCAGTATTATTATTATTGTTTATAATAAAATATATTATAATAATATTAGGGCAAGTCAAATGAAAGTGAACCAATTTTATTTACAAACTATTACCTGTAAATCAAAAGTAATGATCCTGGTGATTCCATGCTGAGGGAAATCCTTTTGTTTCTGCTTCAGAAGTCAATGACTATTTCCTGTCTACATCCAAGAATATAACCGCTAATTCAATAATCCACCCTACAATCCAGACCTTTCACCGTGTAACCTTCACGTGTTCAGCAAATTATTGAAGAAGCACTCAGAGTTGCAGTTTTGCCTTGGATGCAGAAGTGCTGGAGATGGCTACAAACTTCCTGAAGCAGAAACAAATGGATTTCTATGAGCATAGAATCTGGGCACATTACAAAGTGGGGTAAATGCCGGAATGCCAGTGGTCATTATTTTTAACCTACAGGTAAAAATTTGCAAATAAATTACATTGGCTCATTTCCATTTGAATCATCCTAATATGTAGACACCAATACACTATGTATCTATATGTAGAATAATAAATAAGACAACAAGAATGATAAATGTTAAAATTTAGTTTCCTCGTTAAAATTAAATACAAAACATGAAAGTGTATTTTTGTGTTTAGAATCTAAAACTTCTAAAATTTTTAACAATAGTGTATGCAAAGTAAATTACTATTAATATAAAAAGCATTCAGTCAGATAGGTTTATCACATTTTTAATGTTTAATAGATCAACAATATGATAAACCTATAAAATTGCATATAATTAAAGACAATTTTTTTTTTATATTTGAAATTATATACAACACGCTTTGTATAGTAAGAATAAATCACTCCATGAAAGATTAAAATTTTGAATTTTTATTCTGTAATTAACTGATTAGAGAATGATAAACATCTACAGTTACATAAATTTAGTTTTTTTCTTAATTTTGTGTAGATAATTTTTGTTGCTATTAGCTTAATTATATATACATTTGAACAAATCAATGTATTATAAATATTTATTACTGAGTCATATAAATTTGTTTAAATATGTATTAATAATTTATTTTCAAATTTTTCCATAACAAAATATTATATAAATTTTAAAAATTAATCAAATACATCCAATTACAAAAGATGACAATTAACCTTCTATTTTTAAATTTTTTCTATATAAATCTATAAAACTTATTACATATGTTTTTATGAGATTTTGCAAAAAACTTTTTTAAGTATCATATTTTTAATTTTCAAATTACTATTTATTCCAGAACGAAAACATACACCAATACCAAGACAAGATGCACATTGTTTGTTATGTATTTTATCATTTTGTACTATATTCAATATACGATATACAATGTGCACTTGTGTGTAAATGTATCTACATACAAATGAATACATAACTTGAAGACTTTCCTCTTGCACATGTTTCTTGATTTATTTACTACTTTTTTATATTTTTTAAGTGACAAATTTGATTTCATCTAAACAAATTTATTATAGGATTAGAAGACTTTTCGTACTCAATTGTCAATAATAGTTTAGCATATATTAACTATGAAATTTATTAAAATAGCATAATAAACTTTCTGGCAAAAATTTAAAGTGATTATGGTTTGTGAGTTGGCAGTATTTTCCATTTGTTACCTTTCAGTTAAAGAAATAATTGTATTTACACAATGGGACAAAAATGCCTAGTGAATCAAGTTTGTAATAATGCAAAATATCTACTGCCATTGTATTATAGAGCCTTATATTATAAATTAAGGTATCAATATTTGTTATTTATAACATATTAACAGCTAAGGAGATAAAAATTTTATCTTACAATATTTTAAAATAAATTTCATTACTTAAAAAACTTGTATTTTTTTTCTCTNTCATAGTTACTTTATTTTTTCAAATCTACCATATATTTGCACTGAAAATATTTTTATATCCATCATGTGTTCAGTCAAGTCCACGATGGAATAGTCAAATTCATGATGAGCACAGATAATAATAAGCTTAACATATATGAACTGATTCAGATATGTTAAGCTTATTTCTGAACTGATTCAGATATGTTAAGCCTATTTCTGAACTGTTCCGTACTCAAATATAAAACATTATTCAACAATAAAACTCAAATCTCCAAATCAAAAATTTTACTAGAAAGACAACAATAATTAAAAAAATAATTCTAAAGATATACGTACACACAACATAGTGATAATTATTAACGAAAAGCTACAATAATGAAATCTAAAATTTTCCAAACAAATGATTATAGAATTCATTTTATTCAAGAATGCAAGAAATGTCACTGTTAGAAATATCCTATTTACTTGAATAATCTGTGCATTTTTTCCCAAAAAATCATGGTAAAAAATTGGAGTATACAGTTTATTCAAAACAAATTTAGTGATGCAATTCATGATGTCCAGGGAGTTTCCAGTTACTAAGCATTCTGTTACACTTTGTATACAATGTATTAAACTAGGTGACCGTTTACAGTGAACAGTTATACAGTGAACAGTCATCTACAGTGAACAGTTATGAGTAAATTATTATTAATGTTTTTGTGCAACTCATTTCATGAAAATGAATGTAAATAAAGTATAATTGAGACTAAACAGTTATCTTTATATTAGGTTGGGGAAAAAGAAATCCATTATTTTTACGTTCATTTCAAGTCCTTGTTTAACATGGTTTCGGTTGTTCGACTTGGATCAAATATGCACCGTTTNATCAAAAAACTGTAAAAGAATTTTTTTTAGTACAGAATGTCACTTTTCCAATAAGCACAAGTCTGAACTTGTGTCATCAATATTTTATGAGATATGTATCACTACAGCCATCTAGTGACAAAATAATGGATTTCTTTTTCCCCAACCTAATATCTATATTACCTGTTAGTTTAAACCAGTGGTGAGCAAACTTTTTGATTGGTGGGACAAATTCCATGTAAGTCGTAGCTAGGCAGGCCAGAAATATTTTGTGTTGTGTATATTATATAATATATATATTACTGTGAATGACCGATCTGGCGAATGTCAGCATTCACACAGTCATTTCGTGTATGTACGAAATATTTGTTAAATATCATTATTTTTCACTTACACCAGCAAAACTTACACCAGCATGCACTGATGGTGAACATTGAATAAAAATATTTTTATTACGTTAAGACAAAAATGCAACTTTTTAATATGTCAAAATAGGAGAAAGCTTAAGTAACAGCACATGTAAATAAACCATTGAGCCTAAAATGAACAGTACATTCTAAATCATTAAAGAAAATAATACAATAATAAACTTACAAAATAAATTATGTGATTAATGTTATACAATCTTATTTATTGCAACAACTTAAACTGTTATGGCACTTTGAATTGCACAAGAGTCCCTTGCTTTTACAACTGCATTTATTTGTGGAACACTTTTTTTTTTTGCAATGACAGCGTGTATAGCCTTGCCCTCCACTTTTCGAATTACCTGCAGCTGCTTCTCTCAGCAATATTTCTTGAGAAGAAATCTCATCTATAGAAAGTAACTTTTCTTTACAAATTACGAACTGATTACATTATTACGTGATTACGAACTGATCTGTTAATGGTGTTCTACCTCCGGCTATCCACAAAGTATTCGGTGATAGACTGTCACCTCTCTGTCGACATCAGCTTCTCGGGTGTCATTTCAACCTCCACCAAAGTTTATCTGTGCTTGTCGACATACACCAGCAATTGTTCAAATGTATAATAATATAACAAAATATCCGGACTTTCACCTACATATTTTGTATGTGTCGACATTCACCAGAGAATATCCACATTCTCTAATTTCGGTCTTTCACAGTAACATATATATATAAGTAAGCCTATTTCTAATATTTATAAATGATGAGCAGATATTCTCAGTGTTGTCCAGGAATAAGTGAAAATAACAAACATTAAAATGAAAACCATATTAAGTTTGATTATTTTAGCCTACCATTATCATTGTTTATGTTTAAGTGTTAATTAAATTATTACAACAAAAAAGAAAATGTAACAAAACAGAATAAAAATAACAAAATCTACTTTGAAGAAGAAAAAACAAATTAATCTCAATTAAATTCATATAACAAAAATAAAAACAAATAAACAATCAGCTTTTGAAGTAAATGGACCAAAGATTCATGCTCAGCACTTTAGAAAACCTACCAGTACATGTTTTATGCTGCTAAGAATTTAACTTGGATGATACAGAATGGTCTCTACAAAGTTTAATTGCATTTACTAAAACCATGTTGAAATGTAGAGAGAAACTAATAAACTTCTTTGTGTATTAGATATGTCAAATATGTTCATGGACTATTCATGGATTAAAGTGTTACAGACCAGTTTAGGTCCAGTGGCTAGAGCTTCAACACTATTGGTTTTTAAGTTATTGCTTTATTAGCAGTTTTTCCTCGTTGAATCAAATTAAACAACATAACGTGGTCTTACCTTCATTCGATTAGTAGTAAATTAATTCGTTATAAAATAAATTACCTGCAATTTGTAGTAATGTGTCTTTATCATTATTATTATTGTACAGGTTAATACTGCTTAAGCATCTTCCTGTTCCCAAACTTTTCTTCTCCATTCTGTTCTGTCTTGACAATCCTCATCTGTCAGTCTTTTGTGCTTCAAAGCTTTTGTTACTTCCTCTATCCATGTAGCCTTCCTCTCCTCCTCTTCCTGCCTGCCGGAATTCATTTCAATATCTGTTGTGGTAGTCTACCTTCTTCCATCCTCCGAACATGACCATACCAGGTTAATTGTTATGGATATAGTTGACTATAGAGTTTTAATAATCCATTTTTTTCCTAATTTCCTCATTTCTTACTTTATCTAGTTTTGAACATCAAGCGGATCTTCTCAAAAAGTTCATCTCTGTGGATTCTAATTTAAATTTAAATTTTGAACTTAATACCCACACTTCTGCTCCATATGTTATCACACTTAGAACTAATGATTTATATATGTTCATTTTTGTTGTTTTAAAGATTTGTTTATCCCATAATATTCCATTTAGCATTCTTATCATAGATCTTCCTTTCATAATTCTGTCCCTAATTTCAATTTCCATTTGACCATCATTAGAAATTTTTGTTCCTAAATATTTAAATTCATCACATCCTTTAATCAGTTCAATTTTTCCATTTTCCTCCAAAACTAAATCATGCATGTCTTCAATTCCAATTACCATATAATTAGTTTTTCCCATATTTATATTTAGTCCCCAGTTATTGTATTCTTCTTTCAGCTTTCTTGTCATATATGTTAAATCATCATAATTGTTAGCTATAACTAATTGGTCATCTGCAAATAATAATGTATATACAGTATTGTCTCCAACCATTAGACCCATACTACTACATTTTCTCTTCCATATTTCCATAGCCTTTTGAATGTAAATTTTAAATAATGTTGGAAAAATACAACAACCTTGNCATAATTGTCAGCTATAACTAATTGGTCATCTGCAAATAATAATGTATATACAGTATTGTCTCCAACCATTAGACCCATACTACTACATTTTCTCTTTCATATTTCCATAGCCTTTTGAATGTAAATTTTAAATAATGTTGGGGAAATAAAACAACCTTGGCATAAACCTTTAGTAACCAGAAATCCTTCAGATAATCTTGTTGCTATTTTAATTTTAAGAATAGAGTTATGATATAATTTTTTATTATTACAGTGGTACCTCAGGATACGAAATTAATCCGTTCCGAAACTGAGATCGTATCATGAAAATGTCGTAAGGTGGATCATCTTTTCCCATACGATTACATGTAAAACCAAATAATTCGTTCCAACGCGAAAAACATACTCAAATTAAAGCCAAGTAATACATTAAAAAAAATAACTGTAGTAAGAAAAACAAATGAAAAATGCGAACTAATGTAACGTCGTATGGTGAGTTTTTGTTCGTATCGTGGAGCAAAAATATGTTCGAATTTCATGTCGTATCCTGAAAATTTCGTATACTGGGGCGTTCGTAACCTGAGGTACCACTGTAATTATTATTTTCCTATTTATTACTGTGTTATCCAATACTTGCCATAATTTTTTAATTGGTATACTATCATATACCAATAAATAATAATTGTGGAGTTTGATTCTAGCAACTTTTTTCTCAATTTGTCTAACACAGAAAATATGATCAAGTGTGGATCTTCCACTCCTAAAACCTGTGTTCTTCATTTTCCATATCTTTGTATTCCTCTTCTAGGTAATATTTTAATAATTTTCCATATATCCTGCTGAATGTACATGTAACAGTAATACCTCTGTAATTCTTACACTCATCTTTTTTGCCTTTTTTGTATATTGATGACAGATATCCAACTTTCCAGTCTTGTGGGATATCTTCTTCATTTATACATCATTCCATTAAGTTTTTGCAAATTCGAAGTATTCTATCAGATCCACATTTAATTAGCTCTGCTGGTATTTCACCAATGCCACTAGCTTTATTATTTTTTAAAGATTTAATTATACTTTCAAAAAGTTTCATATCTATCTGAATATAGTCATCTTTCATATTATCTCATACATCCTCATTCTCTGTATTATAAATCATATATTAATTTCTGTTTTCTGTTAAAAGGTTATTAAAAATATTCTTCCCATTTATTTAGTGATATATACTAAATAGTATTGGTTCTCTATTATCATTTCTTAAATTTTTTAAAATACTCCATGCTTCAGTATTTCGTCTTCCACCTACATAAGTTTGCAAGTTCTTACAAACTTTCTCCCAATTGTTATTCTTTTCTTATGATACTTTTCTCTTAATAACAGCTTGAAGTTTCTTATACTCTATTTTATCTTCTATATTTTTTGTATTTAACTATTTTAAATATAAATTTCTCTTATTTTTCACCATTTCTGCTATTTCTTCATTCCAATAATACATTTTTGTCTTACATGTTCCTGATTTAACTTCTCTTAATGCTTCTTTAGCTGTTTCATGTATACTCTGCACTATATGATTGTATTGTTCTTGTACTGTATCAAAGTAGGTCTCCTCTAATTTATCATCTAGTCATTTCTGGTACAATAGTTGAGTACTTTCATTTTGTAAAGAGAGTAGATTATATCTTTGAATTTGTAATTCTGTCCCTTCTAACTCATTATTGATAATAGTGTCAACTTTAAAGTATGGAAAATTTATTTTACTATTAATCACATAATGATCATGTCCACAATCAATCCATCTAAAAACTCTGACATCTTGGACCAATAGTGCAGTATTCTGTTACACAACGATATAGTCCAATATTGATTTTGAATTCAACATGTCTTAATGTCAAGTGTATTTATGTATATCTTTATGTTGGAAATACCCATTTGTTATTTTTAATGATTTCTGCATACATAGTTCAATTAATGTTTCACCATTATCAGTTATTATATCCTCTCCAAAAGGTCCAACTATTTGGTTATTATGTTTTTACCAGTTTGGCCATTAAAATTTCTCTATTGTTGCCAATATTACTTATTAGAGTATTTAATTTTTAAAAAAATTCATTTTTATCTAATTTATTTTCACTGTCACTTAAAGCATATAGTCCCAAAATTGTAATATTTCTACCAAATAGAGTTAAATTAATTTTAATCATATATTCATTTATTGCTTCCCAAGATGTAACATTTTTCTTATATTTCATCAATATCAGAACAGAAACTCCTCTTTTTGGTCTAATATCTTTTGGTACTCCACTGTAAAAATATAGACATATATCCTCTATAGCCACTCCCTGTTCCTTCTTTTTGGTTTCTGTTAATACAATAATATCCTGTTGTATTCTGTTTAATTCCAAGATAATTAGTCCATTTTTATTATTAATACTTTGCACATTCCATGTTCCTATAATCATTGTCCTTTTCCGTAGCCTTTGTTGTCATCCTGAATATCAAGCTGGCTTATTTCTGTTGGGATTTTTAGCATTTAAATTTTTTCTGAGAATGGGAGAGCTGGCCCCATGTCTCAACCTCCAACCTGTAGGCTGGAATTTATAATCAAGGTTTACTCCTCTAGGAGAGTGGCTGTCACCATCTGCGAGTCCCTCCTAAAGTATTAATCTCACAAAATGTAAATAGACACCCACAATTGCTGTAAAAAATCAAGCTATATTTTGGAAATATTAATTATGAATTACAAATAAATTTGGCACTAGAGGGGGGTGTTAAGCACCATAATTAAATAATTATAATATTTAATTAATTTTAGAATAAACTGGAAGAAAAGAATTGGCCTGAAGCAGGACTCAAACCTGCAACTCCCGTGCAACTTACCATGTGATTATTTATGGTAATTGTGGGTGTCTATTTGCTAAGAGTCAGGTTTCGGTAGATGTTTATATTTGTATCTCACAAAACGTTTAAAGTATTTTCAAATCGTTGGAACAAACAGACTTACCATTCAAAACTTTACATTCGAATTCTAAAATCATGTTTCTTTATCAGACATACAAATTATTTTTTTTTCCTTTGTATTTTTAACTCTCACTGTGTAGGCTTGTAAACTGAGCACTGTCATACTGAATGCTACAAAACAACAAATGAAGGTTGCTATGGTAAATAAGTAAAATTTGTTAAATATGTAATCAATTAAATTTGTCAAGTATTTTCCTTTTTTAAATCAGTAACTTATAAAGGAATGCACAGATTACTTGAGAGCATGTATTATTCAAGTAAATTCAATAATTGATCTATCCTTAATTTTAAAATAATTTGAAAAAGAAAGAAACTTTGACAATGAATCCTTTTTTCTTTCTTTCAATATCATATTTTCATAGTTACTTTATTTTTTCAAATCTACCATATATTTGCACTGAAAATATTTTTATATCCATCATGTGTTCAGTCAAGTCCACGATGGAATAGTCAAATTCATGATGAGCACAGATAATAATAAGCTTAACATATATGAACTGATTCAGATATGTTAAGCTTATTTCTGAACTGATTCAGATATGTTAAGCCTATTTCTGAACTGTTCCGTACTCAAATCTCAAAGAAGTAGATCATTGTCTTTATGGCTTCAGTCATCTGACCATCTTGTAGTTTTTTGTTTATCCCCAAATGGAAAGGATGAAGAATGTGAAAATGGATGTAAGACCCATGAACTCTAAGTTGAAATTTATAATTTTAATTAGATACTTTTCTGATAGATATATTAAACTTTTTCATATGCATTTTTCGGGAAACGGATAAAAATAATAAAATTCAGCAAATCTTTACTTAACATTATAGATAGGTTGTTGGAAATTGCAATGTTAACAAAGCAATGTATAATAAAATCAATTTTACCATAGTTAAATGATATAAATAAGACATATTTCAGTTATCACTATTCTAATAAGATTGTGTTTGCAACTTCTAGCATTTATTTTCCACCACATAGAATCAATTTTACTGTTTATAAAGAAAATTCAACAATAATAATTGTAAATGATTACAAATGTACTTGTAGAGCAGTGGTTCTTAACCTTTTAGTGATGAGGGACCATTTATCAAAATTTTTGTCTTGCCATGGACCATCAGCTGTTTGGCAGTAATATAGGTTCTTATAGGGTTGTTCTATAAATTAAACACATAGGAAATTATTCGGAACCAAGAGTCTTATATTATTTGCGAAAGTGTTACATTAATTATATTATTTTAGTGCAAATTTTGTGACTGCCAAGAACTCAGCTGTTTACCAACTGCTGAATTCTTGGTTCAGCACTACTCAAAGCAAATGCATGTCGGCACTGGCATCCAACTGATTTTGATTTTTATTTTTAATTATCAAAAGCACTGAGAATCCTTGCTCGCATAAATATGTGATTGAAAATAAAGTTAGGTACTGTAAAGCAATTTCTCGAATTTTAGGGAAAGCAATAGCTTTTTGGCTTCAAAAATCTTTAAGGTAAATTCCTGTCTCGAATGTATCCTTGCAGTTACTATCATGTTGCATTTCAATTAACTCTTCTTGTATTTCATCCAGCACCTCAGAAATGTTGACTATGAAAGGATTGCAAATCAGTTTCCGAATACCTTTGTCCTTGCAGTCAGAAAATAGTGATTAAATTCATTTTTCAAGCTTTGCAAATGGAATGTAATGTTTTTTTGTATTTCTCCTTTAATCTCGGCACACTGTCAATCAATAATTGGGTTCAATGTATCAAATGCAGAAAAATTCTCTCTTTCAACTTTGCTGATCCATAGGTCGATTTTAGCGATAAACGCACTGATTTTATCATCAAATGCAAATTTATTGCTAGTGCCTTCCAATTTCATATTTCCTGACCACACGCCATACCCCAGCCCAGTCCGCTATCGGCTCTAACCTTCACATACCACGCATTGTCATCAACTCATCGTCATTTATTTAATAATTTTGGGATAACTTCACGGACCACTTCGAGTGCTTTCAGGGACCACCAGTGGTCCATGGACCACAGGTTAAGAACCACAGTTGTAGAGGCACAATTAATAAATAAGGCAATAAATAAGGTTAATAGCACCGTTAACTTGAACTTTTATCTTCACACTATTCTAAGTTAATAGTTGCGATCAACTAATTTATTAAACTGTCATGATATTACTTAACATTAACTTGATATATTAAAATTGATAAATTAAATATTTATGAAACATTTTATAACTTATTTTCATAATATCTGTAAATTCACACATAAATAAATTGTAACCACAATACAATTGAAAAAAAAAAAAAATTAAACACCTATGAATAAAACAATGTGAATTCATTGTGTAATATAATTTGTTTTAAAATAATGCATCCTGTGCATAGGTACATTTACATTATTTAACATTATAGCAATTATCAAACACCACAAAAGGGAAAGTGAGCAAAACCACAAAGCCCATGCAACAGCATACCTGACAGCAATAGCCTTTCAGAATCAGACCCAGTAGTCTTGTTCATCACCGAGGAACCTTGTCTTTTCTGGCTAACACTTGTAAGAGGTTCAGTTCTCAGGCGAGAGGTTCTAGTGGCACGGGTTGTGATGGCTGATTTTCTCATGCTTTGATTAGGAGGCTTATTAGTAAGGGTAGGAGAGGCTAAATTAGTGCGGGGAGGTCGAGATAAAGCAGACTGAGATTTACTAGCAAGCTGGGAACGAACAGCCAAATGTGTCATGCTTTTAGACATCCCACTACCAAGTGCATTACTGTTATTATTAGGATATTGCTTATTAAAATGAATTGAAAGAAAATGATTGGAAATGTTATGCATGCTTTTGCTCATACTTGGTGGAGTTGTGCGAGGGCCATCAACAGGAATTAAGTTGTTTATACCCGTGGCACTCTCTTTGGAGGCCTCGACGTATCGACGGCGTGGTTGTGCTAGTTGATCAAGTCGCGTCATGCTCACAGCACGCTTTCCGTGATTACCTGGAGAACGACTACGAGAGATGATTTGATCCCTAGGCATTACTGGCATTAAGTCAGTTTTCCTTCTTGCTCTAGAAGTTGATGACAATGATATCATACTACGAGACATGGGATCATCTCCTGATAATATAGAATAAAAAAGAAAAATGTTTATAAATTAATTTATTAAATTATAAAAATACTAAACAACATATAAATATACTTATCAAACTTTTGTTAAATTAAATTTATTATACAAATTTAAATCTTTTAAAGATCATTTAATAAATTATTCATTTTATTAACAAATGTTTTCTACAATATTTAAATTTTATATATGTTATTTTATATCTTTTTAAATAAAAAACTTTATATAAACATTGCATCCTATATATATAATAAATTAAAATAANATTATAAAATTTATTTATTTGCACATGCTGGAGAAATGAACAGGTCTATGAAATATACCCACATTTAAAGATAAAGTAAAATCCCTCATGCCAGGTGAACATTTGTAAAATTTATTTCCATGCTCTTTCCATTCCCAATAACATTGTTATTCAAAGGTTAGTAATATTGTATAACCAACTAAATGAAAATTATGAGAAGCATTTGTTAAAATATTAACAGCAGAGAATTATTCAAATCCTAACATGCTATTGCACTTTTAAAGCTTTCTTTGTTTAAAATAAATAAGTTTAAAAGTTATCAGTCAGTTAAAAAATCATTAATTCTGGCTAATGCCATGCATGAGTTTATATATTAGCTAGCAATCACCATTAAATCAATCTATAAAATTTACTTATTTCCTCAATTAAAACTGTAGACTTTTGATGATAACAGTCAAATGGCAATAAAAGTGAAGCATACAATTAAAGTATCGTTAACAAATTTATTATCATTTGAAAAACAACAATCTATCTATGCAAGAAAAAAAATTTAAAAATCTAACTAAAAGAATAGAAATATTTTTTTATTTCAATAGAATGACTTTGTAAATAATAATAAAAACTTATTCAAATACTTTTTAATGAGTTGCTTCTAAACAATGAATATTTTTAATGTAACACAAATTAATTTTCTGTTGTAAAGATAATTAGTGAAATTAAATATGTAGTACACAGCAATAAATTTTCAAAAAGTACTATTTAAATAATTAAGGTACAAGGTAATTGTTTCTACAGGACCACTTAACTAATGAGAGAGAACAAACTAAACATTTTTATATTAACAGAAATCTACAAGAATATGGTTTACAGAACATTTTTATTCATTAAATATACTACTATTTACCTATTTCGTTTTGCTTGTTTGTTATAATTAGTTTATTGAAAAATCTATGGCAATAAAATTATAATTTATCTTTAGTAATGTAAGAAAAACATACAGTCAATCCCTGACTTATGAGCATTTATACTTATGACAACTGAAACTAGTATATTAAGAAAATTATTTTTGAGTCCACAGAATTAAATGCATTCACTAATGGCACAGTACAATAATTAAATGTTAAATAAAATACTGTAACAGGAAATTCTCTATATATAACATAACTCAAGTTTGTGTCATTAGTGAGGTTGTGGCCAAAGTTTTCAATGCAAAAACATGAACATTGGATGTTCAGTGCCACCCTCTTGTAAACTTAGAAGTTTGACAGCATTCGGAATGTCAATGGAATAGAAAAAAAGGTATTTTAATATCCTTATTAATAAAGGAATGGCTTTTAATTATGGTGGTATGGTATACAATGGCACTGCAACGTATATAAATAATATTAAGCAAGAGGTATCTAATATGGTTTATGGTCTTTCGCAAGACCAGCAGAACAGGTCCAATAAAGTGAGAATCACATATGGTTTCTTCCCTAATATAAATAATAGGTTAAAGGCTAAATGAATAGAGCCTGATTATTATGCCACACAGATTCTTTGTGGGAATGGTGATTTTATAGTAAATTAAATTTGTTCCACCTGGTTGAGGATGACCACTGTGAGTGCAGTGCCATCAACACCCTCCAGCATTTTATATTGTGTTTTATTTTATAATGAAATTGAGGAAATAAAAGGTATTTTAAATATTAACTCCTCTCAAATTGATTTTAGTATGGTCTGCACCAACTTAATGTGCACAAAAAGTTATTTATAATGGTGCTTTTAATTTATGCTTCTAACACAATAAAGTGTTATAAATTAAGACACATGGCGGGTTTTCCCATCATTCTCATCAGAATTGCAAGTCTGGACATAATTGATATGTACCCTTCCATAATATGGGAAATAATTGAACCAAAGCTGACACAACTTAAAATTGAACCTGAAATAATAGACCTAATCGAATTTACCTACAGAAGCAACTACTTTGAAATAAACAGTAAATATTACACACAGAATAGTGGAATTAGTATGGGGTCCGTAATAGGACCGAAACTAGCAGAGATCATAATGATAGATATAGACAAAGAAATAAGTGACATATATGGTATAAAGTTCTACAGAAGATACGTAGACGATGTCCTAATAATATATGATGAAGTCGAAATTAACACTACTAAAATCAGAAAAATAATAAATAATATCCATAAAAATATTCAATTTAAAATAGAAGAAGAAGATAAAATTACCAACAGCATAAATTATTTAGATATTACAATTAAAAGAAATAATACAAATCTCGAATTTGAACCGTTTAAAAAGCAGTGCTCAATAAATACCACAGTTAACTATAATTCTAACATACCACTTCATATAAAACAAAACATATTTAATATGGAATACACTAAAATCAAAAATAGAACTAGTATAAATACTAAACAAATCGAACATTTAAATACACTAAAGAAAAAATTTATTCTTTCAGGATACCCAAACAGAATCCTTAATATTTGGGAAAAAGAAATAGATAAAAAAACAGATAAAACAATAAGAATAGATCCTAAACAAGCCGAAATAAAATACATTCGTTTCCCATATATAAAAGGTCTATACGAAGAAGTTAATAAAGAAGTCAAAAAAATTAATGTAAAACTAGTACCGACATACGATAAGCTAATCTCCAGATTAAATGCAAAACAAGTTAACAAAACAAATATAACAAAGAAAGAAGAAAGTAAAAATGTAGTCTATAAAATTCCGTGTACATGCGAAAATAAAAAATTTTATATAGGTGAAACTAAACGTAAAGTTAAAGTAAGATTGAAAGAACATATAGCTGATTTGAAATATCGTAGACCAAATTCTGCTTTTCATGAACACTGCCTTTTAAATAATTGTAATATAGACAAAAATAATATAGATATTTTACACAGAGAAAAAGATACATATAAAAGAAAATTCAAAGAAAGTATAGAAATAATCAAAAATCAAAATAGTATAAATAAAAATCCTAGCATCTCTATAAACGAAAACTGGTTAAAATTTTTATATTGATTGTATTCACTGGATTCAAATTATTATTATTGTGATCAATGTGCTAAATAATAATTATTGAACTGTTAAATAAATCAATAACAAAAAACTGTAATGTCGTAATGGGAGTCAAATAATATGTAAATCTACATTAAATGTTAATAATGTTTACCAACTTCAAGACATTGTAATATCAATAGTTCAAATAATAATCTATAATATTAAATATTAAAATGTTAAATAAATCAACAATCATACATTGTAAAAAATATAGTAGATGTCAGATATGTAAATTTATATTGTAGAAGTTATGTAAATTCGTATTATATTGTGAATGTGTATCAAAAGAAATAAGGATTTTGTAGAAAGCATAATCAATTGTAAACCAATTTGATAGTTGTTGTCCAGTGTATGTTTATATCAAGAATATGTTTTATAGTTTATATTGGTTATATAATAAGTTTATGTCCAGAATATGTTTTATATCAGGGATTTTGTAGAACTGTTTTGTAAGTGAAAGGTACGTTTTATATTTTTATGATTTCTACAATACTTGTGTTTTTATATGTATGTTATATTCTTTTTTAATGTTTTAGTTGGCTGAAGAGGGGCTTAAGAGCCCGAAACGTGTAAAAATTTTCACACGTATCAACTAAATAAAGATGAGAAAACCCGCCATGTGTCTTAATTTATAACACTTTATTGTGTTAGAAGCATAAACAAATTGTAAAGCACGGTTTCATATCATCAAAATAAGAAGGTGCTTTTAATATTTTAGAGTATACAGTGGTACCTCAGGATACAAAATTAATCTGTTCCGAAACTGAGATTGTATCATGAAAATGTCGTAAGGTGAATAATTTTCTCCCATATGATTATATGTAAAACCAAATAATTCGTTCCAATGTGAAAAACATACTCAAATTAAAGCTAAGTAGTACATTAAAAAAAAAAAAAACTATAGTAAGGAAAACACTGAAAAATGAATTTTGTAGTTGTAAATGTATAAATAACCATAATAGAATAATAACTGATAAAAAAAATGTAGTTTTATTTGCACTTTACCTTTGAGGATAGACGACGGTGGAGGTGTAAAATGATGGCGAAAGAGAGGGAGAAGGGAAATGATACTAAAACTTAACTTACATAACATAATGTAACAATAACTTAAAAGTAACTTAGAAAATATTAAAAAATTAGTATTGTTTTATATATATATATATTTTAATTTTTTATTCACTGCACTAATTTTTTGCTTTCTTTCCTTCACTTCCACCAGCACTTTCACTGCATAGAGGTCACTTGGTAAAATATCTATCCAAAGAGGTGCTTTTGCCTACTTTTTAAAATGTTTCTAAAATTACTTAGGCAAATGTCATTACTTTGAGCAGCAATACAGCTAGTGTGAACCTTTTTGGGATGTTTCTTTTCAATAAAATCAGTCACTTTCTGATAATACCTCAAGATGTCCTTTATCAAGCGAGATCCTTCCACGACGAAGCAAACACACAGACTGAGACCAATGAACAGAAGTGAATAAAAGATGGCATTGCGAACTAATGTAACATCGTATGGTGAGTTTTTGTTCATATCGTGGAGCAAAAAATATGTTCGAATTTCATGTCATATCCTGAAAATTTCATATGCTGGTGCGTTCGTATCCTGAGGTACCACTGTACTTAAAAAGCATGTGGTTTTTAGGATTGGTGTTTAACCCAGGTTTTTATTTATATTGATTTTATGGTTTTATGGTACATAGTATATATGGTTTTTACGTTATATTGACGTATTGTATACTATATGTTGTATGATCCCATGGTTTTAATACTAATGTGGGGTTCTACTATACCTTATTGTATGGTATTTTAATGGGACGGTAAACCCATTAAAATATCCATATTCCGGCATATAAGACGACTTTTTAACCCAGGAAAATCTTCTCAAAAGTCGAGGGTCGTCTTATAGGGCGAGTATATCGCAAACTTTATATTTTAACTGTAAAAGTCAGGAATCGTCTTATACGCCAGAATATAGGGTATATATATTTATATAGCATATATGGTTCTATATATATATATACAGTAAAACCTGTCTATAGCAAATACCCATAGTTCCTTCAAAAAGTGGTCTTTTAGACAGGTGGTTGTCCAATACAGGTGGTCCTGTAATAACGTATTTTGTGCACTTTTTAGCCATTTCTACTAAAAAGCAAAACTTGAGGTGAGCAAAAATAAACGATTTTTTTCAACAATAGAGCTATATTAGTATTGTATTTTATTCTTATTGGATAACCCAATTTACAGGAGTCGTCATGATATTATAAGACAGATATCAATATTTTAAAGATTAATACAATACTCACATTTTCTTGAGTATAATGCACACTTTCTTTTTTCCGACTTAATTAATTCAACTTGGTTCTTTTTGTTTGCTCCTCATTTATGTGTATTAAGTCATCAATATATAAGCGCATCCTATCTCTCCATCACTTTGGTTTTCATTAGTTTAATCTTATTTTAACTTTAAAAATACTGTATTTTTTTAATATTTAATATTTTCTTAACTACAATATGAAAAAATATTAATTAATAATAAAATGATTTTATTATTTTTTCTCATATGATTTAATGACAATTGTGGAATCAAGAAAGGAAGGTTGCCTGTAAAACTGATTTTTGCATTAATGCATTTATTGTTTTTTTGAATATCTTGCATGCAAAAATTACTTGGATATTATTTTTCTAAAAATATCGTGGAAGTAAGGTAGGTTGATACAGAAACTATTTATCGCACATGTACTGTATATAAACTTTAAACAAAAAAAAAATTAATAATAATAATAATAAAAAATAAATAAATAAAATAAATTTTATCAAATGATGAGATCAGCCAATTAATTGTATTGTGTACAATATTTTANATTTTTAAACATATTTCTAAAGATTTTTACAGAAACTAGATTCTGTACGATGCTCGAAACTATGAATCCAATAGGTAGAAAAAATCAAACACTATTTAAGATAATTTCTAAAGAGGACTGCACATTCATAAGTTAATATAATGAATAATTTAAGAGTGAGAAGCAAAGCCAGCTGACTAAACAGTAATCAATAGTCGATCGATCGTTATATCCAAGTGACGGCCAAGAACTCTAGAACAATAACCGTAAAAAGTCTTGTTTTATTACAAGACTGAGGTAAAATCGAACCGAGTAGACTCTATGTATTGTAGCATGCACGACCTGTTTCTTTATATGAAAATATCGACTAAAAAATACACCATATCTGCTGTCTTAGCCATCAAAACTTTATTTCGGAACTAGTCAAAAATACGTCATAACTTCCTCAAAAAACAAGGAAAAAAAATATATAAACCATTATTTACTGACGCAGAAATTGAATGTTAGTATTTTTTTACAATTTTTTTTCTTATATTTTTTTAAATGATCGAATCAAATGGTTAACTCGAAATTCTCTTTTTTTTTAGGTCTTTAAATAATACATGGCTTGTCTTTAGTTATTAAAACGTAAGTTTCTATTAAATGGGGTCGAAATATATAAATTCCCCCTTCTGTCAATGTCAAGTAACTGGAAAAAGTTTAAATTCTCTTTAGTTATTTATGATTGAGTTCTGTTTTTGACAGATAAGGAGGAACAGACTTTTCTTATAGTTAGTATATGGGTCATATTGGCCTTTTATATAAATTTTATTTTTTATAGGTTTTATGATTCCCCTCCTGCTTGGGAAAGACACTTGGTGTCTACGGTAGTGCATGGTTTTAATGGTAGCAGCAGTGACCATAAAGGTCCTGCTGCATTTTTACATTATATTATGATGCATACATGGTCTTGGCATAACCATACTATGCCAATAAAAATCTACTAAGGTGATCTTACGGGTATGGTGCATATGTCTAGTAGATAGCAGAAGCTCTATTTAAGACTGAGGGACTTGCCGGGACACTAATGCAGGTATAGCAAGGGGTGGTGGCAGGACCTCTGGGGACAGGACGTCTGACATTCACGTTTTTGTGTTGAAAACTTCGACCGCAACCTCGCTATTAGCACACCAAAAGTAAAACAAAACAAACTTTTATAGAGCTGCTCAGTCTAAGATGATTATTATTATAAAATTTAGATTAGAATGTGTATTAATAATAAATTAAATAAATAAAAATAAATTCCATATGAAGATTGCAATACTCACTCAGTATGCTTTTTGATTCTTTTGAATACAGTTGAGTATCTTTGTGTCCACAATTCTATATTTTAATTGTCTCTCAATCTTTTTGGTCAGCAAAAGCACTTTAAATTTGTTCAGACCTATATATGTTGCATATCATTTTCAATGGCTCAATGTGGGAATGACTCAAAAATCAAAAATGAGAAAAGTAACTTCTGATAGAACATATAACATGTCAAAATTGCAAAATTCACTATAAACTTTTAATAGTATTTTTGGTGGAAAATATCAGCAGCAGTTGCTAAGGCAAGTTAAAAGTCGAGTTTAAGGTCAAGCTCATTTGATTCTTAAATTCTTTTTACTTTTCTCCTTGATTTTAATACATTTATACAGCACAAATTTCAAATTAATAACAGACATTCACATACTATAACACTGATCTGAGTAATACATCGCTTTTGAATCATTTTTGACCAACTAAACTGTTCATGTAGCAAACAAGTTTCCTAGTCCATATTTAAAATATTAAATGTTGGTTTGCAGTACAATACACCTAAATAACTCAGTTATATTGTATTTTGATATGTATGTACAGTACAGTAATTGCTTTCAATACATATATACATAATTCCATTTTTCCATCTTCATCAAGTCTAATTTGATTCATCTCCATTATTGATAGCTGCTAAAGCAAGAATAATTTGTTGTATGTTTGTAAGAATACTTACAATAATCAAAATTTTTATGCTAATGTCAAATGCAAAATTCAGTTCATTTGTAATTTTCAATAACTGAAAATATGAAATAAATTATTGTAATCACTTAATCAAATTGGTATTTTTACAATTTGTTATAAACTGTAGTGGTTTGGTTTGCCCATAAGTTCAAGAATAATACAAAGATTTAAAATAAGCATTTTTTAGAAATATAAATAATGAAAAAGCCTTATTTTTATTAACAAAAAATCTGCTCTAATTTTAGATTTATATATTAACTATTTGTTTTTAAGAACTGCAAAATACAAGCAAAAATAAATTTTTGTTCTTGGATTTACAGTTATATAATTTTAAGATAGCACTGCATATTAACTTGTTTCTCTGAACTTCTTCATATTTATCATTATGATAAAATTTAATTATTCTAAAAACTACTTTCAATGGATAGTAGTTTATTTTGAAATCATTATAAGCATCATACATCTATATATATATAAAAATGGACATGTATGTCCCTATATTTCACTTTTTTGCCAAAACTACACATCACACGTGAATGGTGTTTGTATGTAGTAATAGCCCCAAGTCTCCATTCGTGCATAGGGGTGGTTGTGTCTCGATAGCTATAAGGGTGCGAGAGATATGAGGTTAAAAGTAGTTGAAAGTGGCTTTCTATTTTGAATGTTTTGTTCGAATTTAATTCGAACAATGTTCGAATTTGTTTGAATTAAATTCAAACATAAAATTCAAATATTGGTTCGATTATAGAACGATTGTAAACGTTCCAGAAACGTTGAAAATAGTTCGTTTGACTAAACGTAAAAATTCTCTAATTAGTCAGGAAACGGGGGACCTAATTCTTGCATTCTGTGAAAACGGGTAAGATTAGCTATAATGTAATTATCTTAATCTTCACTATCGTTACTTTTTGCCCA